>NC_134101.1:146796491-147103687 GCF_000715075.1 Nicotiana tabacum | reverse complement strand
TATCTGTACACAATCTCCCCAGCAGTCATATTGTCATAATCGACTATCAGCTAAGAGATCTTACTACTAATCTTCCTTTACTGCATAAGGCTACCTTTCTGCCTTCCGAGACTAGGCTCTGTCTCCATCTGCATTTTGCATAAGGCTACCTTTCTGTCTTCCGAGGTTAAGCTCTACCTCCATCTGCATTTCCTGCATTGCATAAGGCTACCTTTATCCCTTCCGAGGTTAAGCTCTACCTCTATCTGCATTTCTCTGCATTGCATAAGGCTACCTTTCTGCCTTTCAAGACTAAGCCCTGTCTCCATCTGCATTTTGCATAAGGCTACCTTTCTGCCTTCCGAGGTTAAGCTCTACCTCCATTTGCATTTCCTGCATTGCATAAGGCTACTTTTCTGCCTTTCAATGTTAAGCTCTACCTCCATCATCATCTGCATAAGGCTACCTTTCTGCCTTCTGAGACTAAGCTCTGTCTCCATCCTGCATGGCTGAAATATCGCCACTTTATTTTCTTGCATGGCTGAAATATCGCCACTTTATTTTCTTGCATGGCTGAAATATCGCCACCTTATTTTCTTGCATGGCTGAAATATCGCCACTTTATTTTTTCTTGCACGGCTGAAATATCGCCAACTTTTACTTACGTCTTGCATCGGTTGAAAGATCGCCACCTGCTGTATTTCATGGGCTGAAAGAGCGCCAAATTGTCCAAGGGCGTCATTGTTCGAAGGCACCATTTTCATAGCCCGAGAACGCCATGTCATGGCCTGAAGACACCATTTTATCTTTTGCACATCATTATTCAAAGGCATCATGGTTCAGAGGCACCATTCTCATAGCCCGAGAACATCATTTCATAGCCTGCGAATCCTTTATTATACGCTTTATGGCCCAGGACGTCATGGTTTGAGGACGTCATCCTAACCGTCCAAAGACAACATTCATGGTCCGATGAGAACTTGCATCACGTTTAAATTTATGCACAATGTATGTTGGTATTATTCATTTGCAGGTACACCGGCTATCAACAGCCGCCTCAATAGGAGCGATCCCGCTCCAGTTCCCGCAGCCTATCAAACTTCAACCACTTTTCTCAACCAAACATCATGTCCGTTCTTTTCAAAATCTCCATCGGCATATCCCGTCAATGGATACTGAACTACATGTGGCCTGATTCCTGTAAGACCAGGGATATTTAGGCAGCTCAGGAACCAGAGCTCGGTCAAAACTTTTCAAATCATTTCTTTTCGGGCAAAATTGGTCATCGTATCTTTACCCGACAAATCTTTCATCCTTCACGGGTAAAGAGGGGCAGTTGTTGATACCCAATTTTTTCCTAAGTATTTTTTACACTTAAAATACTTTCAAAATAATATATATGTGCATACATAAGCATGCCCAAGTGTTTTGGTATTTTTCCCAAACTTCTAAAGACTTTCAAAACCAATTTATTGTCTATTTTAGTAGTGCAAAATTCAATAATTATTCCCGAAATTATCATTTTACTATTTATTTCTCATATTTACACCAAAATATAATTAAGGTGATTTTTTGCATATTTTTACAAATTTATTTGATATTTAAAAGCTAAATTGCATGTAATTGCAATTATAGCCTATTTTACAATTAACAACATTTCATTATTATTAAATTATTTTCAGTATTTTTAACTTAATACTTATACCTTATTAATTAGTTCAATGCTTTTAATCTGTTTTAATTTTTTTTAATTATTTTATATAAAATAAAAAGGGAAGAAATTACTGTTTAACATTTAGCCTCATTTATTTCAATCACAGCCCCTTTTATATTTCAATTTAACCACCATTTGACCCAATCCCAACCCCAACCGGACCGGACCACTTTTTAACCTGACCCAACCCATAACCCAATCTAAAAGACCCTACCCGATTCCCACCTATCCTTCCAAATCTGGACCGTTGATCATTCAAGATCAAAGGCCATAACCCACCCTTCCATAATTAAACGAAACGACCTACCCTAATTCCTTCATTTTCCAACTGACCCGCCGCCTTTGAATCCCAAACGCTCTCAGACTCTCTCAAGGCTCTTCGGAACCCTAGCCTCCTCGAACCTTGTTCCACTGTGTTTTCACCGGAATCCATGGCTTCTCAGGCCATGGACAACCTATATTCACCTCCTCTAGCTCTTGCATGCCTGATGCTCGAAGGTTCGAGGCCCGACCTCGAAGGTCTTCACTCAGACCTTCACCAATTCGAAGATTCCGGCCATCTCCAACTTTGCTCCGGTGGCTCTTGGTCTTCTAAGCCTGTTTCTGACTTCATTTGACTTAGATCGGACCTGTTTCCAGGCCTTTCTCATTTCTAGGGTTTCTCCGAAACACTAAGTTATTCGAGGTTTTTTCTCTGTTGGTTTGCTTAGATCTATGCTTTATTTGACATTTTAAAAGGTTTCCCCAGATTTTCTTTTTAAAATCCTTTACCTTCGATTTAGGGTTTCCGAAAGTTTTTTCAAAAAAGCATCTTTCTGATTCTTTCTGTTCTTTCTTTACGTGTGTTTGTCTGTATTAGGCTCGTATGACCTCTTTTACTACGCATGTACTGTTCTTCCACTTTCTTTTTCTACTATATAGTAAATCCAGTACTCACGTGTTAATCCGTGTTATGGTTTCCTTACTCTTTACTATATGTGATTACCGTTGAGTTCTTTGGTTTTTGCTTTACTGAACTCTGTTTGTGTTCTTGCTAAGCATGTTTCATCTACTTTTGTTTAAGTTCGTATCCTCTATTCTCTTCTGAACTTGCCTAAGCCCCGACTTTTCTAAAAAATGTTCTTTTATGCTCTTAAATCGGCTTTCTTGCTTTGCGTTTCAAACCTGCTATCATCCCTATTTCAATGACTTGCTTTCTCACTTTCATGTCGGATTCAATTTTGAAACCCTAGGATTCGGGGTTTCCTTTGACGATTTTGATTTCTTGTGTTCGAGTTGAGGCTCCACTTTGGGACCCTGAACTCTCAGACTTGCTATGATTCTGCAAATTGAACCTGCATCTCGTTGCTTATGATTCTGGACTTCTCTTCAATTAAACCCTCTTCTAAATAATTTGACAGCCTCTTCTTGATTCACATATTTATGTGCTTTATATATGAGAACTCTTCTTTCAAAGGTTTTTACTAACTCATTGATTGATTCTGAAATCGTCTAATGGGGTTTGATTGAGTGTCACTGATTTTCTTTGATTGAACCTCCTTTACCTTTTCTTGACTTGGTTCATTCGAATTGAGCTTGTAATTCTGATTTCTTGGCTATTAATTGATTTTCTTTCCTTAAATGTTACAGCCATGTACTGTCAAGACCCTCTCCTTAAATAGACTTTATGCATTTACCCCTTTTGTGCTACTTTGAAAAGGCTTTAATCAAAATTCTTTCCTTAATTATCTTCTACCCGTTTGAGATGAAATCCCTTAACTGAAGAGAAATTCAATGTGATTGATGGTAAACTATTTTCTTACCTTTCTTACTTGCTTCTCTGCACTATAAAAGGGACTACCCTTCCATATTTTTGACACAGACACACACTAAAATACACACGAACAAAAACACTTTCTTGTAATACTGTTTTAAATTCGACTTTGCTTGAGATCTTTTGGAACTGCTGTTTACAACTTGGTTCTCTCAAGGCTACTTTTGCTTACTTATTTTCTTGAAACTGGTATGTCCTTTATTTAATTTTCTGCCTCACCCTTATGTGCTTCGGACTGTTGTTTACTCTACTGCCTATGTTCAGTAATTTATGTTAAATATTTTTCTTCCTTGCTTCTATTTCTGTTATGAATCCTCTACCCCTATCCCCTTCTATGTGCTGAGTTAAGTTCTTGGCCTGACAGTATCCTAATTACTGTCCAGGCCTTGGCTTGATCTACAATGGATCCTAACTCTCAATGCTTGACCAGCAGGCTGGTCAGGGGTGTGCCAACATCCCAATTGCTCGGCATGACCACTAGCTTGCCCTGTCTCTCTTTGATTCCCTTCCCCCCTTGTGCACTTACACCTATTCCTAGAATCTTAAGTTCTGCCCCTCTCTCTTGAGCCTTGCTTTGGGACCTTGAGTTCCCTTTGAACTTGGACATCTGAGAGCTGGCATTTCCACATTGCACTATAATCTAAATCTGCAATATATTTGGGGTGTAAGCACTGTCTGGAGTTCCTGAAACTCCTTGGATCTCTGAAACATCCTAGATAAGAGAAGGCTTTGGAAATCTGGATTTCGGAAATAGTTCAATTTCATATTGTTAGACACTAAGGCTGAATTAGGCTGCTCGGATGTAGCTGATGATTTCTAATGTACTTTTAATTTCTGTCTTATTTTTCATTGGCCTATAATAATTTGTATAAACTCATGGGGATTTAGTGAAAAGGAGGGGGGGGGGAGGATTTACTTTTATGCACAAAGGATAGAGATCATGCCTATATGATTTAATTTTTTGATCTATGCGATCTCATAAGTAAAAACCATGCTTATAGGATCTAACTTTTTGATTTCTGCAACTATGCGTATAGATACCATGCCTATAGGGATTTACATTTCTACATTTATAATGACATTAGGCAAACCGTTAGGTTTAACGATAAACCATCATATAGATATCATGTTTGTATGGCTGTTAACGTTTGAAAGGTATTAAAATCTGTAACTTGTAGAGATCATGCCTATAGGAACTTCAAATCGGAATTGTTTCACTCGTCTAAAATAGTACTGCCCCTTTTTGCTAAAACAAGAGACTTTCTGCATGTTTTCTGAACCCTTAAAACTTTTCTTGCAACCAAACCAGTGCATCTTTTTCCTTCTTGATAAATATTCTCAAATCAGTGCATATTTTCTGGAAACTTACTGCTTTCCTGATAATTTGACAAACATTTTTCAAATAAATCTGAATTTACTTCTTTATACTTATCTGATAAACCTTTTGAATCAGTCTGCAATTCAGTTCTTTTGTTAAAACTCGGCAATTCTTTTTCTTAAACAAGTATGTTTTCTGAAACTCGTTTTAAACCATGTTCTTTGTATTAAGTCTGCAATCTTATTCTGCAACTCCTTTACAATAAGTAGTTCTATCCCACATTTAAGGTAAAGTTGACTAATTAAAGTGGCTCCGTCTTTGACAACTACATTCGAGTGAGCCATAATGTGGACTTCCTGTCTAAAAGTATGCGTTGAATCAGTCCGCTTATCGCTTTAATTTTAAATACCAAACCAGTACATGCGAGACATGCTAAACTCTATGGCTTATCTGATTTAAGGAGGTTTGCTTGAGCCTTACTTGCTTATCTTCCTCCACTTTTACTTGTATTATGTGTTTTGATTGACGCCTTAGTATTTTGTCCTTTGAAACTCTCAAAAGGCCCTAAATCCCTTTCCCTTTAGGATTAGTAGTCCTAAATGCCTCCGGGACTGATAGGAGTGGGACGGGTACTAGCATGCAATAAGTAACGAAACTTTCCGCGCTTTAATACCTTAACAGGGTGGGAAGGGTAGAATATGGATATGATGATCGGTGCACTAATATCATGTGCGACCCCTCTTCTGAGGAGAGGTTGCTGGATATTGCATTGATGTGATCCATATTAATTATAAACCTAAGACCCCCCTCCCTTTATCTGCTTTCATCGTTTCTTGTAAAATTATTCAAATCTCTTTTTTTAAATTTTCTGCCCTCTCTACTTACCTTCGAAAGTTTTCAACCTGATTACAATGTTATATGCGAATCCTTATTTGAGCCTTGATTGTTTACTTGTAATGTCACAATTGTAATATGGCCGGGAACCACATTAGTGGATCTTGAGGGGTGCCTAACACCTTCCCCTCGAGATAATTTCTAGCCCTTACTCGAACTCTAGTTTTCCAACTCAAACTCTTTTGAAAAAGTGTCCTAATGCACTATAATCATTCGGTGGTGATTCTTCAAATTCCGAAACCCAATTCTCGAAAGGGAATAAAGTCATCCTTCCCAATGTCGCATACCGGATTTCTGGCCCCACAGTTAGAGAAAAGGGGGCATCGACAAGATTCTGACTGTATGTACTAGCCTTGCTTAGGCGATCATAGTTTCAGCTGCAGCAGCCACTTCTTCTACCGGGGGAGGTACTTAGACTCCTGTCGCCCGTACTCCAGAGCAGGTGATGCAGGTACTTCAAACACCAGGGGTACTACCAGCCCAGTCAGTTGCAGCTGCTCTGGCCCAGGTGGCTCCCGTTATGACTGATGATGAGCATATGAGACTAGAGAGATTTGGGAGGCTCCAACATCCATCATTTAGCATGGCTGAGTCAGAGGATGCCCAGGGATTCTTGGATAAGTGGTAGCGATTCTTCGCTCGTCACGTATTCTGGAGACCAGTGGGGTCTCGTTCACTACTTTTCAGTTTACTGGGGCTGCTTTCAGATGGTGGGAGGCTTATGAGAAGTGTAGGTCGGTCGGTGTAGCACAACTTACATGGAAGGAGTTCTCCGTTCTCTTCTTGGAGAAGTTCGTGCCGCAGTCTCGCAAGAAGGAGCTGCGCAGATAGTTTCAGTAGCTACACTAGGAGGGCATGTCAGTGACTCAGTACAAGATGAGTTTTTTAGAGTTAGCTCGTCACATAGTTCGGTTGGTTCCCACTGATAAGAAAAGGATTAGAAGCTTCATTGTTGGACTAACATATCAACTGTGGTTGCTTATGAATCGGGAGAGGGTATCTGGTGCTACTATTGACGTGGTGGTTGATATTACTTGGCAGATAGAGATGGTCCGTAGCCAGGAGCGTGGGGAGAGGGAGGCCAAGAGGCCTCGAGGTTCGGGTGGTTTCGATGGTATTCCTTGTGGAGGGAAGCCCTACCACAGCTAGGGTCATCCTTCTAGGCCCGCTCAAATGACTCATCCAGTTCACCGTGGTGCATCATCAAGTCATGGTTCATACAGTGCTCGTCAGGGTCAGTCATCTCTCAGTGTCCTTCCAGGTCAAAGTTCGTCTTGTGCTCTATTGATTCAGGGTTCATCTATGACATGTCCTTCTGGCAGTTATCTCGGTACTCGAGGCTCTCTTCAGTCCCCACAACCAGCACCGGGGAGTTGCTTCGAGTGTGAGGAGTTTGCGCATATGTGGAGGCAATGTCCTCATCTCCCGGGAGGTTTCATGCAGCAGAGGAGTCAGGTTGTGACTTCCGCACCAGTTACTTCACCACTCACGCAGCCAACTCGGGGTAGGTCCCAGGTAGTTAGAGGTCACCCAAGAGGGGGAGGCCAATCAGGTGGCAGTCAGGCCTGATTCTATGTTATTACTACTAGGCTAGATGTTGTTGCTTCAGATGTAGTGATCACAAGTATTGTCTCAATATGCCATAGGGATGCTCTAGTATTATTTGACCCTGGTTCCACTTATTCATATGTATCATTGTATTTGCTCATTATCTGGATATGCCCCGTGAGTCCTTAGTTTCATCTAGTCATATAACTATGCTAGTGGGTGATACTATTATTGGTGGACCATTTATATCGGTCGTGTGTAGTGACTATTGGGGGATTGGATACTAGAGTTGATCTATTGTTGCGTAGTATGGTTGATTTTGAAGTGATCTTGGGTATGGATTAATTGTCTCCATGTCATGCTATGCTGGTTTGCCACACTAAGACCGTGATGTTGACGATGCCGGCGTTTCCAAGGATCAAGTGGAGAGGTTCCCTAGATTATGTTTCCAGTAGAGTGATTTCATATTTGAAGGCCCAACGGATGATTGGAAAGGGATGTCTATCTTATTTGGCCTTTTTGAGGGATGTTGGTGTTGATACTCCTATAATTGATTCTGTTCCGGTGGTGTGAGGTTTCCCAGATATGTTTTTTGCAGACCTGCCATGCATGCCACCCGATAGGGATATTGACTTTGGTATTGACTTAGAGTCGGGCACCCAGCCCATTTCTATTCCTTTGTATCATATGGCACCAGCTGAGCTGAAGGAATTGAAAGAGCAGCTTTAGGAACTTTTTGATAAGAGGTTTCTTAGGTCTAGTGTGTCGCCTTTGGGTGCACTGGTTCTTTTTGTGAAGAAGAAGGATGGTGCTATGCGGATGTGCATCGACTATAGGTAGTTGAACAAAGTTACAATCAAGAACAAGTATCCTTTATCACGTATTGATGATCTATTTGACCAGCTCAGGGTGTACTCTAAGATTGATTTGAGGTCTAGGTATCACCAGTTAAAGATTTGAGACTCGGATATTCTAAAGATAGCTTTTAGGACCCATTATTGTCATTATGAGTTCCTTGTGATGTTTTTGGGCTTACCAATGCCCCAACAATGTTCATGCATCGCATGAATAGTGTATTTCAGCCTTATCTCGATTTGTTAGTCATAGTATTCATTGATGATATCCTGGTGTACTCTCATAGCTAGGAGGAGCATGCCCAACATTTGAGGATTGTGTTGCAGCGGCTGAGGGAGGAGAAGCTTTATGCCAAGTTCTCCAAGTGTGAGTTTTGGCTTAGTTTAGTGGCATTCTTGGGGAACGTGGTGTCCAGTGAGGGGATTCTGGTGGATCCAAAGAATATAGAGGAGGTTCAGAGTTGGCCAGACTGTCCTTAGCTACGGAGATTCAGAGCTTTCTCGGGTTGGCCGATTATTATTGTCAATTCGTGGAGTATTTCTCGTCCATTGCATCTCCTTTGACCAAATTTACCCAAAAGGGTGCTCCTTTCAGGTGGTCGGACGAGTGTGAGGAGAGCTTTCAGAAGCTCAAGACTGCGTTGACCACAGCTCTAGTTCTAGTTCTTCCTTCACCTTTAGGCTCATATACTATGTATTGTTATGCTTCTTGGATTGGTATTGGGTAAGTCTTGATGCAGGAGGGTTGAGTGATTGCTTATGTTTCTCGCCAATTGAAGACCCAAGAGAAGAATTACCTTGCTCATGATTTGGAGTTGGTTGTTGTTGTTCATGCATTGAAGATTTTTAGGCACTATATCTATTGTGTGTCTTATGAGGTATTTACAGATCACCAGAGTCTCCAGCACTTGTTCAAACAAAAGGATCTAAATTTGAGGCAGTGGAGATGGTTGGAGCTACTAAAGGACTATGATATCACTATTTTGTATCATCCCGTGAAGGCCAATGTAGTGGTCGATGCCTTGAGTAGGAAGGTGGTGAATATGGGTAGCCTTGTGTTCATTCTTATTGGTGAAAGACCTCTTGTAGTTGATGTTCAGGCCTTGGCCAACCAGTTCGTGAGATTAGATGTTTCGGATCCCAGTTGGGTTTTGGCATGTATGGTTTCTCGGTCTTCCTTATTTGATCGCATCAGAGAGTGCCAATATGATGATCCCCATTTGCTTGTCCTCAAGGACAAGGTTTAGCACGGTGATGCCAGAGATGTTACTATTAGGGATGATGGGGTGTTGAAGATGCAAGGACGGATATGTGTGCCTAATGTAGATGGGCTACACGAGTTGATTCTTGAGGAGGACCATGGTTCACGGTATTCCATTCATCCGGGTGCCACGAAGATGTACCAGGACTTGAGGCAACACTATTGACGGAGAAGAATAAATAAGGATAAAGTGGGGTTTATAGCTTGCTGCCTTAATTGTCAGTAGGTAAAGTATGCACCAGAGACCAGGTGGATTGCTTCAGAGGCTAGAGATTCCAGAGTGAAAATGAGAGCTGATCACCATGGATTTTGTAGTTGGTCTCCCATGGACTTCGAGGAAGTTTGATGCTATTTGGGTGATTATGGATCAACTGACCAAGTCCGCGCACTTTATTCCAGTTGGGACTACTTATTCTGCAGAGCGGTTGGCTGAGATATACCTGTGAGCACGTGATTTTTGCCCTACAACAACTACTCCCAAAAATTCAAAATAAAATAGTTTTGTGTTGCTGGTGATTTATTTGTATTTGTCTGTGCATGTGTATTTTTACTTTAATTAAGAAAAAATACAAAATATGTGTTGCATGTGCATTTAGAATTTAATTTTACAATTAGGAATTAATTAAACAATATTTGGATTTGCGAGAATGAAAATCACAAAAATATGTACTTGGCATTCTTTAGCATTTAATCTCCAGTTGTTTGATTTTATTTTAGTTGGTATTTAATTGTGTGTGATAATTGTTATTAGAAATTAATTAGTATTTTAATTTGGTTTATAATTTAATTTAGAATTTTAGTTTTATTAATTAGGAAATAAAATAAAAGGAAAAGGAACAAAATGGAAACCGGACTGGGCCAAATTGGCCACAGCCCAATACTTACCCAAAAAATCAGCCCAATACTCGCCCCAATCCAGTCCACCCCCAGCATCGAAGAAACGACTCCGTTTCAAGCCTGTCTATCTAGGCCGTTCATTTCATTTAATCCAACGGCCGCAAATCGCCCCCATGCCCCGACCCATTCCCATCCAAAGACCGATCCGGTCTCGAGGTAAACGAAACGACACCATCTCTTTAAGTGAGTTGATCCAAGACGTCGATCTCAATTGATCTAACGGCTAGGATCAAATCACTTCCCCACATATATAAGCCCAAACCATACCCCGCCCCCAAGCCAAACCCCCCCTCACCTCTTTGTCTCTATTAGAGACCAAACGAACCCTCCGCCCCTTACCACAGTGCTCCGCCCACCGAAAATCGCCTCATGGCGGTTCCGGTGGTCCAAACAGCCCCAAAATTACACCACAGCCTCCCGACGATGTCCTCTTTCCAAATCCCGAATCAGTTTTCCTCGAATCAGTAACAGACGCTTTGAATCTTAGATCGAAGAATCAAACCAAACCCTAATCCGTCCAATGGTCACCAAGTTCACACCCCAGCTTCCCATCGACCTCCCCAACCTAACCCTTCTAACCATCACCCTCGAATCATGGCCGACTGCTTCGAATCTTAGATCGAAGGCAAGACCTCAAACCTCAAACCTACCCAATCAGTCCCAAATTAACACCATACCACCACCTGACTTCCCTCGTCCCTAATCTAGCATCACCATCATTCGAATCAAGCTGGATGCTTTAGAATTTGAAGTCAACTCGACGAACCCTAAAAGAACCAAGCTAGGGGATCGATACACAATAGAAAACGGAGGTCGTAATCGACCTTAGTCATGTGTTCTCAGTCGAGAACACTCGATTATGGTCTATTTCGGTTTCAGAATCAAGTTAAAGCTTCGAGTAGGACGAATGCGTTTGGTCTGAGATTCTGAGGTATTTCTTCTTCTTTTTTTTATTGTTGTTATTGTATGCCTAATTAGGTTTCGTTGTAATTCATCATTTTGTCAAGTAGTTCTTCCTCCTCTTTCGGACCTTTTTCTTGGTCCAGTTTTCTTCTGTTGATTAGAATATGCTATAAATTGTTGAGTCGATTAAATAGTTTCATCACTTAGTCCGTTCATGTTTGTAATTTAGTAGTCCTCGTCAAGTTATTTGATGTCGATTGACTCATTTTTTGATCCTTAGATTCCTAGCTTCAGGGCTCATCATTAGTATGCTTTCTATTCCTACATCTTTGTTTTAATGCTATTCATTTAATTTGAGTTTCGAGCTTAAACTGTGGTCTGAGATTGATGAATTGAATCCTAAGGTTGTCATGTTCAAGGTCTGATATGAATCTATCATTGATTTAAATTCAGTTCAAGTGTGATAGCATTGATTAAGAGTTAGTTTCATGTGGTTAATTAGTTAATTGTTAGGTGTATTGGTTATAGATGATGGGTAGTAATCACAGGGGTTTCAAGGGTAATTTGGGAATTGAAAACTTGAAGAAATGGGTAGTCTGAGTGTTCTGTCCACTAAGCACTAGTGTACCATTAACATAATGCATTTTTTTAATAATTAGTGGGGAACAAAACATAATGGTATAGGGAGGCTTAAAAGGAATTGATTAAAATATGTTACCCATACCTGCTTGAACTTTAAATAAAGGAAAGACAAGGGTTAATGGGGAACAAAATATACTTTAGTGGAGCTCTAAAGAATATCATGGGCAGAATTAGTTTCTTAATTTTGCCTGAGTGTTCTTACGAGCTGGCAGGGTCAGTGTTTGGGTATAAATAGAGGGACTTAGGACAGAGTTAGGCCAAACCTGAAGAGGGCTAAAAAAGAGAGACAGAGTAGGGGCTGGAAAAGAAAAGAAGAAAATGAGGAGAGTTGGAGAGCTTAGGAGATTGAAAGGAGAACATTCTGAGAACTCTAAGGAGTAACACTGTTCTATTGAGTGATTGGTGATTTCTAGAGTTTCCTTAAGGCTGAAACAATTTTTGGTTATCTGATATTTGAAATAAGTTGAAGTCAAGACAGGTTAAGGTCTTTTTTTTGTTCATTTGTTTGAATTGAAAGTGTTTTCCTGGGCTGGTATTTTACTTTTCTAGGTTGGAAATTGATTGAAAACTACTGCAGATCACTGCGCTTGCTACTGTCTTACTGCTGCTGTTTTCTTCTTAAACTGCAAGCTCATTTGTCCTTATTTTGATTTCTGTAATCAGGTACACATTTGAACCTGTTTTGGTGTAATTTCTCCAGTGGAATGGAAAGGAAATTGTTGTTTGACATTCATTAAAGCTTTACTGTTTTTTTTAGTTTATTATGATACAATTAAATTTAAGATTTGCATGATAAATTTGTGCATTAATGCGCCTGTAAGGGACTAGTTGGATTATTAACATGCTATGTACTGTTTTGTAACTTGTGGACAATAGGTACCTGTATAATTAGGATTGTTGTTTAACCGATTTGAGTAGTTTTGAATTATGATGGACTGTTAACTCTAATATGTAACTCATTTATGTTGAAATCAAGTCCATCGTGTCAATTAGTTTCACTGTTCGGGTTAATTGCTCGCCACACCAAAAATCATAGGCAAATCACAACACATAGGTGCATATTCACGTTAGTCCAGGTCACATATGTTTAGTTTCGAATTGGAAATTATCCATGACTCCATGTGTGATTTAAATCATTATTGGATAAGTGATTCGTTAGAGTGAGTTATAGGTAAGACCATTCCTACTCTAATAGGGATGAGCAAACAATTGTGAGTTATGTGCTAAACCAAATGAGAATTGAGCTATGTGTTAAAATCAGTGCTACAATAGCTTAAAAATGATGTCAATCTCAAGTGCAAAAATTAGAAATTATGCGTTTGATGCAAGTATGATTAATTCTGTAAATTAGCTCCTCCCCTACACCCATTAATCCAGTTGGACTGTTATGATCCCTGAGGCCTAAATAATTCCTGCCCTGGCTATGGAAGTTCAATTGATAGGATACTAGGTGTATGAACCATAGCGGGCTCAGACGGCCCATTTTCTGTGAAATGAAACTTTGGTCGTGTACTGGAAATGTCCCGCTCTCTTTGTCCAACTATGTGGCTTTACTGTTTGAAATCGAGCTATGTAATTTCGGATCTTTCACGCACATTAATTAACTAGGACTGCTTTCATTTTAGAGACAAATTAAATAGAAAATTATAGATTGTTTTAGGATGGACCTTTAAAAATAATAAAAATAAGGCGAGCTTCGCCTAATAAAAATGCATAAATTGCGGGGCCCTCATGAGATGTATATATTCAAATCCTTAGATTTCGGGAACGGGTGGTTTAGCGCATTTCACGGCTTTCCCCAAAATAATAATGCGCTAGTCTCTTTAGGCGCGTATTTTAATAACATTGCCTCCTTAAACTCGGGTGCGCATTTATGTGACCCAAATCCAAACTTCAACGGTGTCGAGATGTGTCAACAACCACGGGTACATTGATGTGACGTGGTTCGAGACGCATTTTTAAATGACAATGCAATTCTCTTTTAAAATAATAATAATAAAACGGTAAAAAGTTAGAATTTGCACATAGGTTCAACATGTATTAAAATCAGACAAATAAGCCGAATATGACAGTTGAGCGACTGTGCTAGAACCATGGAACTCGGGAATGCCTAACACCTTCTCTCGGGTTAACAGAATTCCTTACTCGAATTTCTGGTTCGCGGACTGTAATACAGAGTCAATCTTTTCCTCGATTCGGGATTCAACTGGTGACTTGGGACACCATAAATATCCCAAGTGGCGACTCTGAATCTTTACATAAAAACCCGTTTCGATTGTCCTTTAATTGGAAAAACTCCCTTACGCCCTTTCGGGTGTAGGTAAAAAGGAGGTGTGACAGCTCTGACGACTCTGCTGGGGACAACACCCAGAATCTCTAGTTCAGGGTTCAAGAATTCGAGCTTAGAATAATTGTTATTATTTGACTTTACTTATTATCTGATTTTATTACATGTTTTGGTTTAAATGTGCAAAATGTTGCTTTTACCGCTTTGATATTATCTGAACTGTATATAAACTGTTACGAAACCCTTCTCTTCTCATCTTCAGGGATGTGCTCGCTGGTCGAGACTCCCTATTTTGTTAGCGTCATACCTTGAAATGAGAAAGAGGCTCGGACAAGTGACTCAGCCGGATGGCCTTTTGGTTCCCGGTACATAGCCCCTCCTCGACTCGAGTTGTCCGCTCGGGTACACAGTCTAGAACAAATACCCAGGTTATAAACCTAGAATAACTCAGCTTCATGTCGGATCCCTAGTAGGAACGTTTGTTTGCATCACGTGCATTTGACTTTGGAGGCTCAACATAGGGGTTGAGTCTGTCTAGGTTAGGTGTACCAAAAATGACAAAAGACCATCCTGATGCATCTTACTTGTTACTTGTGCATTTGTTTGTTTCGGACTTGTATGCTGACCGGCTTTTGAATATTTTGAGGAAAGAGAGATAGAGGTACGAGGGTTAAAGAGAGTCAATCGCCTGTTTTGAAAAAAAAAACAATGTCCAAATAGTGTCGAAACTCTGCCGAATTTTTGAGAAAATGAAAAGAAAGAAAAGAAAAAAAAAGAGAAAAAAAATAGTTTTATTTGCCAATGAAAAGAGTCTTGTTTTCAAAAGAAGTTTGTTTTATCGGCCCGAACTACGCCAGTTTGATTCTCACAGGGTGTGAGATACGTAGGCAACCCCCATCGGGTCCAGCTTCACTTTTTGCGAAAATAGCCAAGAGAACAAAATCTTTACTTGAAAATAATTAGGGTGATGCCATTCTTCTTAGGAATAGCCGAATGTCCCTGAAAGGGCGCCAGAAGGCTATTTTTGCAAGAACAGCCGCTTGTGTTCATTTTTTCAAGGCTTTCACCGGTTAGCCGACACAGCCTTAAATTTTTCGACCCCGAGGTGCTGAAAGGCCGTATTGGCAAAACCGGGTTTTATTTTAAATAGAAAAATGTCCATGTTGTCCTTGAGTCAATTGAATCGTGATTTTGCTTAACCACTCTAATAAATGAGCAGAATGAGCACAAGTCAGAATTTGCACGTAACAATTGTGAACAAGATCCCTTTGGAGTTGCACATGTGGTGGGATGACTTGGGCAAATCAGGGCGCGACACAGTAAATCTATACCTGGGAGGCCTCACTGGGTTGCTGAAGATTAATCCTAGCGGGGATATCATAAAGGCTTGGTCGCATTCTGGAACCCGGCTCACAACGTATTTCACTTCTAGGGTTTTGAACTTACCCCAACATTGGAAAAAATAGCCGGATACATCAGGAGTCTCAAAGTTCCTCTGAGACACCAGTACCTGATTGCTCCGAGGGCCGTAGCCGTACACAGGTTCCTAGACTCTTTGAAAATAAGCAGGGGGTCCACAACCCAGACTTGGCAGTTGGATTTTGTACTTTGAAGTTTATATACAATAGATATGGTCACATAGGGGGGGTTCAACAAGCCAGAGAATAAAATCTGTAGCAAAGGAAACTGCCTTAAGTGGGAAGAACATAGGTGTTTTGAATTCATGGTAGCCTTTTTGGGACTCCTGGTGTTTTCTAGAAAAGACGGGAACATTGACATACGAGTATCTGGGGTTGTCAGCACTTTGCTTACTCAAGCCAACAGCACCCTCGCACCCATGATAGTAGCTGAAATCTTCCGCGCTCTCATAGCCTGCAAAGCCGGGGGAAACTTTTTTGAGGGGTGCAACATGTTGCTGCAGATGTGGATGATCGAACACCTATGTCATCGTCCTCAATTTATGAGTTATGGGTCGACGAAGAAAACGTGCATAGAGGAATTTCAAACGAGGGTTGACAGAATTAGCTTACCAGAAGGGGTCACAGAGTGGACAACGGGCCTTCGTTCTGTCACTGCAAGCCAAATAGAATGGACATTTGGATGGTTGCCTGTGGATAAAATCATATATATGCCAGCTACTGGACCCCATTTCCTTTTGATGGGACTCAGGAGTATTCAGCCCTATGCCCCGTATCGAGTATTGAGGCAGTTGGGGAGATGCCAAATAGTTCCGAAAGATGAAGATCTTAGCGGCCAAGTGGTCGAGATCGGACCTAGCGGACAATTTCATGAAGCAGCAGTCCGACAAATTTGGAGCGAGTGTCAATACTTAACAGCAAATACATGTGTACGTGATCGATCCAAAGGTGAAGTTTTGCCAAGATACTTTGCTTGGTATAGAAGAGAAATCGAGTTTGGGAGACCGGCCAAAAGACCCCATCTCCAGGAGTTCGTCAAGGCGTCACAAGGACAGTGGGATTGGTTGGCTAAAGAACATGGGTACAGGGTTACAATAGGCAAATTGGAGAAGCAAGTCATGGATTTGCAATTTGAGAAAGATCTGCATTCCGCCGCAGATGAGGGCAAGAAAAAGAAAATAGCTAAAGAAAATGAGGCCCTCCAAGCTCAAATTCAGAAATTAAAAGTAGCGGCAGAAAATCCAGTCCGAAGTAACAGAGATGAAAAGCTTGTAGCTAACCTAAGGCAGAAAATGAGTAACTATAGTTTCTATTTGAACAAAGAAGAAAGTGAATTGGCCGGGGCTCAAAAACAATTAGCCAAAAATGCAGATGAACGGGTATGCCTGGTTAAGCAGTTGAGAGAAAGGTACGATGATGAGGTCACGGGGTTGAAGAAATGGGTCATCGCCACGAGAAACAAAATGATCAAACAGGCAAAAGACTTCAAGGTTGAAAGGGAACACAGTCACACGACAATGGCACAATTAGAAATAGACTTGCAACAACTTCAGCAACAAAACTATGCAGCCAAGCAAACCTTGGAGGCCAGGGCCCAGCAGATTGGGCGTTTGTTACAAGAAAAGGGCAGCATAAGAGAGAAAATTAGAAACATCGTTGATTACATCATTATGAAGTGCCACATTTGTGAGGGTATGACCCGCACTACATTCTTTGCGGCAGTGATGACCTTTGTTAAACAAATAATGTACAATTTAGACCGACTTCAAAGGGATCTTGCACATAGGCCCGTGGAGAGACCGAATGATGTCCCACGGACACCAGGAGCATTGATGTACTCATAATTTTCCGTTTGAATCTGTATTTCCTTTTCTGTCAGAGTCTGTGAGTCATGTTGGGTTTGTATTTTCTTTCTGTTCCGAGTCTGCATTTCTTTAGAGTATGATAGCTTGATTTTGGAGTCTGTTTGTCGTCTTTACATCAGAGTCTGTTGGTCTTTTGAAATTTGTTGATATTGAGTCTGTGTAATCGAAGTATCTGTTTTATAAAAGCTAAAAAATCCCAAAAATGTTTTATTTACTTGCACACTTATCTGACAGAACTACGCATGGTCTGATTCATGCGGGGACATGATACGTAGGAAATCTCTATAGGATTCGACCACCACTAAAAGGGAAAAGGAAAAATAAAGAAGGATAGGATAAAGAAAGTTTAAAAGAAGAGGCACAATTGTGAGAGGCTGGAATGACGCACGCAACCGAAGCAAATGCATGTTAGAAATGGTTAATTCCCTAGGTGCATTGCATCCCAACGTGTAATTGCATATGTGTTAAACTCTAAAAAAACTAATCAGTTTGTTGATTTCCAGAGAATTCAAGTAGTTAGTTTCTTTAGAGGATACTGGCACATTATCATTACCAAACCAGATCAAAGGGACCAATACCAGAAATCATGTCTATCCCGGAGGTCGACACTAGTGTTGAGGTAGAGGAGTTGGACGTCAATAAAATGAAAGAGGAGATGTTCAAGCTTAAGCAACAGATGGCCGAAATGTACCAGGCCTGGTCCCAAGGGCAATCACCACCGTCTTACCCAGCCAACCCGGCTTTTACCCCACCATTAGCTTAGTCTCAGGATCATCTCGCCACCAATCCAGGTTTTCCCATTTATCAACACTACCATGGCACTACTTCTCATATGCCGCAAGCTCTACCACCAAAATCAATTCCCTGCCCTCCTCCGCCAGTCACCCCTGTCTTTGTGACATCTCCACTGGCTGAACTCCATAGATCCCCGAGTGAACCCGTGTTCCAAGATCAGGACAACCAGTATTATCCCCCGGATCCCACCTTTAAAGCTCCCAAAACCTACCCCTACGATCCACGTTCTGATCCCCCGAGAGAAGCTGAGAGACCAGCCAAAAATCCCGAACATGAAGAGATGTTCAGAAAAATGAAAAGCATAGAACAATCCTTCAGGGATATGAGAGGGCTAGGAGGTCAGGTAAGCGTGGCTTACAAAGATCTGTGTTTATTCCCAAATGTACAACTACCGGCAGGGTTCAAAATGCCCAAATTCGACTTGTACAACGGACACGATGATCCGGTGGCTCATTTGAGAGGTTTTTGTAGTAAGATGAGGGGAGCTGGAGGAAAGGATGAATTGCTAATGGCTTACTTCAGTCAGAGTTTGAGCGGAGCAGCATTGGAGTGGTACACCCACCAAGATCATGGAAGATGGTACACATGGGATGATCTGGCACAAGCATTCGCTTGTCACTTTCAGTATAATCTTGAGATCATTCCAGACCGACTATCTTTGACTAAACTAGAGAAGAAGCACAGTGAAAGCTTTAGAGAATATGGTTTCCGTTGGAGGGAGCAAGCAGCAAGGGTAGATCCCCCAATGAAAGAGAGCGAGATGGTCGATTACTTTTTGCAGGCTTTGGAGCCAACTTACTTTGGTCATTTGGTGTCCGCAATTGGCAAGTCTTTTAATGAGGTTGTAAAAATGGGAGGCATAGTCGAAGAGGGGCTTAAGTCCAACAAAATCATGAGTTATTCAGCGATCAAGGCAACCACCCAAGCCATTCAAAGCGGCACTGGGGGTGTACTTGGGAAGAAGAAGAAGAAGATGTCACGACTGTTGAGTCCGGAGCCTGGTTCAGATCTAGAGGCCCGTCACCCTACTATAGTCAACCACGACCCTACCACCAAAATTACCCCATACTCCATATAGCCCTTCACAACATTACTACCCACCGCCAGATCCCCATTTTTCCATCCATCATGTACAAACCTATACCCAAACTCCGGCACACGCACAATGGCGTGCACCAGCTCCACAAAATCCATACCCAGCTCCACAAAACACATATCTGCCTCCAAGGGCCTACAGAAATCAATTCCCCCAGAATAGGTTTCCGACCAAACCAAGCCCTCAAGAATGAGAGGTCACAGAAGCAAAAAACTTTCACTCCACTGGGGGAATCGTATACCAGTCTTTTCCACAGACTGAGGCAGTTGGGCATGTTGAATCCAATTGAGCCTAAAATGCCAAATCCTCCCCCTAGAAATCTTGACCACTCTGTGAGTTATGAGTACTACTCATGGGTCCCTGGTCATGATACAGAGAAGTGTTGGAAACTAAAAACGGCTGTGCAAGAGCTTATTGATACTCATCGGATCGAGGTTCAAGCCCCAGAAACACCAAATATCAATCAGAATCCACTGCCAACTCACCATGAGACACACATGATTGAGTTGATACATAAAGAGGGGGAGCCCAGGAAGCCCTCACAGACGGTAGTGATGATCCGTTCTAGCGAAACCAGCTCAAAAGAAAAGGTAACCAGTGAGAAATCAGTGGTAGATGATAAGCCAGCTGTGATAGCCGAGAGAGGGTCGTCAAGCATTGTTGCAGTGAAACCAGAGAAAGCTAAAGTGGTAGTGCCAGGGGTTGCAAGTAAACTTGTTGTGGTCGTGAAGGGTGCTCACACAGAGGCTGTTATTATAAAACCAGTAACTCAGCTTCTAGTAATCAACAACAAGGCTGTTCCTTGGAATTATGAACGGGTGACGGTGATTTACAAAGGGAAAGAAGTCAAATAAGAAGTTTTTGAAGCGCAAGGTTTGACTCACTCAGGAAGGTGTTTTACTCCCGAGGAGTTAAGAAGAGCTAAAGATAATTCAACGTCGGTAAAGAAAGTTGTATCTAAAGAAGAGGCCGAGGAATTTCTGAGGAGTATGAAAGTGCATGACTATTCTGTTGTAGAACAGTTGAGGAAAATGCCCGCTCAGATCTCATTACTCTCATTGTTAATCCATTAAGATGAGCACCACCAATCACTGATGAAAATCTTGAATGAGGCCCATGTTCCCGACAAGATCTCGGTAAACCATTTGGAAAAGATAGCCAACAAGATTTTTGAAGTAAACAGAGTCACTTTTTCCGATGACGAATTGTCGGTAGAGGGTACTGAGCATAACAAAGCCCTTAACCTGACAGTGAAATGCGAGGACGCCGTGGTTACCCGGGTATTGGTTGACAATGCTTCAAGTGCGAACATCTGTCCTCTCTCCACTCTAAGTAAGCTGAAAGTAGAAGAGGAGAGGATCCACAAGAATAGTATCTGTGTGCAGGGATTTGACAGTGGAGGCAAAGACTCAGTCGGGGACATAATGTTGGAGATGACCATAGGTCCAGTAGAATTCACAATGGAATTCCAAGTGCTGGATATAGCTGTTTCCTACAATTTGCTATTAGGGCGACCGTGGATTCATGCCGCTAAAGCAGTACCATCAACACTCCATCAGATGGTCAAGTTTGAATGGGATAGACAGGAAATAGTGGTGCACGGAGAAGATAATTTGTGCGCTCACAACAACACCATTGTGCCATTCATTGAAGTGGAAGATGACAAGGGACCATGGGTCTACCAAGTTTTTGACGCAATGTCAGTCGAGAAAGTTCCAGAGGGGAAATGTATCCCAAATCCGAAGATAAACGCCGCATCAGTCATGGTAGCGTATGAAATGTTGAAGAATGGTTTTGTACCAGGAAAGGGTTTGGGATCAGCATTGCAAGGCATCATACAGCCCGTGTCTCTTCCTGAAAACTTGGGAACATTTGGTCTGGGATTCAAGCCCACAGCCGCAGACATAAAAAGAGCCAGGAAATTGAAACAGATGACATGGGTCCTTCTAAAGCCGGTCCCACATCTTTCCAGATCATTTGTCAAGTCCGGTACGAGGAGTCGCCCAGTGACAACAATTCCCAGTTCAATGATTAATCCTGACAAGGAGTTGATTGAAAGATTTGAGAAGTTGTTCGATAGTGTGAACATGGTGGAAATTGGAGAGGGTTCTAGCAACGCGGAAATGCAATTTGTCGGGCCAAAAACAAATCTTAATAATTGGAAGGCTACTCCTCTCCCTACTCGGAAGGAGTCTTGGTAGTTCTCTTTGATTTTCCTTTAAGTCTGTATGGATTATTCCAGGGTTGTAGTCCAGATTTCGTTTTTTTTTTCTTTTTTTTCTTTCAGTCTGTTTGAGTGTGCAAACTTTGTTATCTTTTATCATTCAATGAAATACAATTTCCCTTTCTTCATCATTCCTGATGGTTTTCCTTTTTGTTTTCTTTTCTTTTCTATACAGTTCTTTTTACGCTAGTTCTAATGACATGTCATGCATAAGGAATCCTCAGCCCAGTCTTAAAAATCAATCTGATTCTAAAATATTAGTTCAAGAAGTAGATTGTGATTACGAAACAGAATACGATGTGAGGATGAAGCCTTCGAAGAGATTAGTAAGGAGTTAATTCACTTCGAAGAAAAACCCAAACCCAACCTGAATGATACAGAAGTCGTCAATTTAGGGGACACAGACAATGTCCAAGAGACTAAAATAAGTGTCCACCTCGAGCCAGAGATCCGGGAAGAGTTAATCAAAGCACTCATCGAGTACAAAGATGTTTTTGCATGGTCATATGACGACATGCTGGGTTTGAACACTGATTTAGTGGTCCACAAATTGCCTACTGATCCAGCATTCCCTCCTGTTAAGTAAAAGTTGAGGAAGTTCAAAACTGATATAAGCGTGAACATTAAAGAAGAAATTACCAAACAGTTGGATGCAAAGGTTATCCGGGTCACCTGATATCCTGTTTGGTTGGCTAATGTCGTGCCTGTGCCGAAGAAGGATGGCAAGATCAGAGTATGCGTCAATTACCGCAATCTCAACAAAGCAAGTTCGAAGGATAACTTCCCACTACCCAATATCCACATTCTGATTGACAATTGTGCCAAGCGTGAGATTGGATCTTTTGTGGATTTTTATGCCGGGTATCATCAGATTTTAATGGATGAAGAAGATGCGGAAAAGATAGACTTCATCACGCCATGGGGAACTTATTGCTACCAAGTAATGCCATTAGGGTTGAAGAATGCTAGGTAAACTTATATGAGAGCAATGACTACTGTATTTCATGATATGATACACAAAGAGATTGAGGTATATGTAGATGATGTGATCATAAAAACAAAACATCAGGCCGACCACGTCAAGGATTTGAGGAAATTCTTCCAGAGGCTTCACAGGTACAACCTCAAGCTTAACCCTGCCAAGTGTGCATTTGGTGTTCCATCCAGAAAATTGTTAGGATTCATAGTCAGTCGACGAGGCATCGAGTTGGACCCATCAAAGATCAAAGCCATACAAGAATTGCCCCCTCCGAGGAACAAGACTTAAGTGATGAGTCTGTTAGAAAGGCTGAACTACATCAGCAAGTTTATTGCGCAGCTCACGACAACTTGTGAGCCTATTTTCAAGTTGTTGAAGAAGGACGTTGTGATCAAGTGGACTGATGAGTGTCAAGAAGTGTTTGATAAGATAAAAGGTTACTTGACAAACCCACCTGTGCTGGTTCATCCAGAACCAGGGAGACCTTTGATTCTTTACTTGACAGTCTTGAAAAATTCATTTGGTTGTGTACTGGGGCAACATGACGTCACCGGCAGGAAAGAACAAGCCATCTATTATCTTAGCAAGAAGTTCACAGCTTATGAGGTTAAGTACACTCACCTGGAAAGCACATGTTGTGCCCTAACTTGGGTGGCACAAAAATTGAAACATTACTTGTCATCCTACATTACCTACCTCATTTTGCATTTGGATCTGTTGAAGTATATCTTTCAAAAGCCTATGCCGACAGGAAGACTTGCAAAATGGCAGATTTTTCTCACAGAGTTTGACATAATCTATGTGACTCGGACTGCGATAAAAGCCCAAGCATTGGCCGATCATTTGGCCGAGAACCCGGTCGATGAAGAGTATGAGCCACTGAGGACTTATTTTCCTGATGAAGAGGTGATGCATATTGATGAACCAGAACGGGCCGAAAAACCAGGCTGGAAACTTTTCTTTGATGGGGCTGCTAACATCAAAGGAGTCGGAATAGGAGCTATGCTTATTTCTAAAACAGGGCATCACTATCCTGTTACGGCTTAGCTGCGGTTTTATTGCACCAACAATATGGCTGAATACGAGGCATGCATTTTGGGTTTGAGGCTAGCTGCAGACATGAATTTTCGGGAAGTTCTGGTCTTGGGAGACTCGGATCTTCTGGTGTACCAAATTCAAGGAGAATGGGAAATGCGAGATCTGAAGCTCATACCATACCGACAATGCTTGCATGATATTTCTCAATGGTTTAGATCAGTGGAGTTCAGACATATTCCAAGGGTCCCTAATGAGGTCGCAGATGCTTTGGCTACCCTAGCGTCAATGCTGCACCATCCGGACAAAGCCTATGTCGATCCTTTGCACATTCAAATACGAGATCAGCATGCTTACTGCAACATGATTGAAGAAAAATTGGATGGCGGACCGTGGTTTCATGATATCGAGGAATACATCAGAATGGGAATATACCCAGTGCAAGCCACGGGGGATCAAAATACAACAATTCGATGGTTGGCAAGCGGATTTTTCTTGAGTGGAGGAGTTTTGTACAAAAGAACACTAGACCTGGGATTGTTAAGATGCATAGATGCTAGACAAGCTACGTCTGTCATGTCCGAAGTACATTCAGGAGTCTGCGGACCACATATGAGCGGATATGTGTTGGCAAAGAAAATTCTCTGAGTAGGTTATTATTGGCTCACCATGGAGCGAGATTGTATTATTTTTGTGCGCAAATGTCATCAGTGCTAGATACACGGAGATTTGATTCATTCTCCGCCATCGGAATTACACACAATGTCAGCGCCATGGCCCTTCGTCGCTTGGGGCATGGATATCATTGGACCAATTGAGCCAGCAGCATCCAACGGGCATAGGTTCATTGTAGTAGCCATTGATTATTTCACCAAATGGGTTGAGGCCAAAACTTTCAAGTCAGTGACCAAGAAAGCAGTGGTCGATTTTGTTCACTCAAATATCATCTGTCGATTTGGAATCCCGAAGGTGATCATCATAGATAACGGTGCTAATCTTAACAGCAATTTGATGAAAGAGGTATGTCAACAGTTTAAAATTACACACCGCAATTCTACCTCATATCGTCCCAAGGCGAATGGAGCAGTTGAGGCAACCAACAAAAACATAAAGAAGATACTTCGAAAAATGGTAGAAGGTTCTAGGCAGTGGCATGAAAAATTACCATTTGCATTGCTGGGTTATCGCACTACTATCCGTACTTCAGTAGGGGCAACTCCTTATTTGTTGGTATATGGAACTGAAGCCGTAATACCTGCGGAAGTTGAAATTCCGTCCCTTCGGATTGTCGCTGAGGCTGAGATTGATGATGATGAGTGGGTCAAAACCCGTCTGGAGCAGTTGAACTTGATTGATGAAAAACGATTGGCAGCTGTGTGTCATGGCCAGTTATATCAAAAGAGAATGGCATGAGCATACAACAAAAAGGTGCATCCCCGGAAGTTTGAGGTGGGCCAGCAAGTGCTGAAACGCATCCTTCCACATCAGGCTGAAGCAAAAGGAAAGTTCGCCCCAAATTGGCAAGGGCCATTCATTGTAACCAGAGTATTGTCCAATGGTGCTTTATCTTTAACAGATATCGAAGGAAAATGCATAGACATGGCCATCAATCTGATGCAGTAAAAAGATATTATGTATGATTTCTTTAGTATAATTGTTGATTGTTTGTATTTGGCATTATTTCGAAGATTGAAATGACGAAGGCAATTTGTTCTACTATCTAAATACTATACCCTTTGTCCCCCTTTTTGAGCCTTATTTATTTCTTTCATACCCCTCTTTTGGAATCAATAACGAAAAAGAGAAAAAAAGAAAGAAAAGAAAAGAGAAAAGAAAAGAAGCGAAAAATATAACAACAAGGAAAGTCAGGTGTGAACTACCTTTGACCTGATCCCTGTTAAGGATACGTAGGCAGCTTTCCGGCTCGGTCATAGTAAAATAAAAGTCAAAAGATCCCCAAGCAAGAAACTGGGGCAGAGGTTGTATTTGTAATAAGAAATGTGATTCCAAAAGTTGTAATTTTAAACCCATGTCAAAATTATTTTGAGCCTAAGATACCCTTTCCTCCTAATCCCATCCAAAAGCCCACATTACGGTCCAAAGAAAGACCTTCTGATCAGTTTTCGAAAGATGACAAGTCGAGCAAATAGAGTGATTCATATCAGGGTAATACTCCGGTCCAAGCAGAGAAATTAATGAAAATGAGAGATTCTTATTGGTGAAAACCTTCACATGCACCATAAGGCAACGGAAATTGAGAGAGAGAGTCTTATTATCAAAAGATGAAAAAAGATTGGCAGCTGTATGTCATGGCCAGTTATATCAAAAGAGAATGGCAAGAGCATACAACAAAAAGGTGTATCCCCGGAAGTTTGAGGTGGGCCAGCAAGTGCTGAAACGCATCCTTCCACATCAAGCTGAAGCAAAAGGAAAGTTCGCCCCAAATTGGCAAGGGCCATTCATTGTAACCAGAGTATTGTCCAATGGTGCTTTATGTTTAACAGATATCGAAGGAAAATGCATAGACATGGCCATCAATCTGATGCAGTAAAAAGATATTATGTATGATTTCTTTAGTATAATTGTTGATTGTTTGTATTTGGCATTATTTCGAAGATTGAAATGACGAAGGCAATTTGTTCTACTATCTAAATACTATACCCTTTGTCCCCCTTTTTGAGCCTTATTTATTTCTTTCATACCCCTCTTTTGGAATCAATAACGAAAAAGAGAAAAAAAGAAAGAAAAGAAAAGAGAAAAGAAAAGAAGCGAAAAATATAACAACAAGGAAAGTCAGGTGTGAACTACCTTTGACCTGATCCCTGTTAAGGATACGTAGGCAGCTTTCCGGCTCGGTCATAGTAAAATAAAAGTCAAAAGATCCCCAAGCAAGAAACTGGGGCAGAGGTTGTATTTGTAATAAGAAATGTGATTCCAAAAGTTGTAATTTTAAACCCATGTCAAAATTATTTTGAGCCTTTGATACCCTTTCCTTCTAATCCCATCCAAAAGCCCACATTACGGTCCAAAGAAAGACCTTCTGATCAGTTTTCGAAAGATGACAAGTCGAGAAAATAGAGTGATTCATATCAGGGTAATACTCCGGTCCAAGCAGAGAAATTAATGAAAATGAGAGATTCTTATTGGTGAAACCTTCAGAGGCACTATAAGGCAACGGAAATTGAGAGAGAGGGTCTTATTGGTGAAAACCTTCACAGGCACCATAAGGCAACGAAAGTTGAGAGAAATAAAATGAGAGAGTCTTATCGGTGAAAACCTTCGCAGACACCATAAGGCGACGGGAGTTGAGAGAAACGAGAGAGTCTTATTAGTGAAAACCCCTCGAAGGGCACTATAAGGCGACAAGGAATTAAAAGAGGCAAACGAGATAAGCTTGATGGAAAGGATCCGTCGAGATATCAAGCAGAATAAAGATGTTGTTTCGGCAAAAGAAGATGAGTTGCGGGACCTTTGAAATGCAAAGTAGGGACATCAGAAAGATTGATTGATCTAAATAGATTGGGTTGATTAATCCAAAAATGCATGACATGACCATTGGGATCGGTTATACCATTCAGATAAGTTATTTTCTCTTCAAACAATTGTTCAGAAAGATTTTTTCTTGTCCTGTCTTTCAAAGTCATCATTTTCCATTTCTTTTTGGTCAATAGTAGTTTGTTTTTAAGAAGGATTTTCAGGGCTAACTACCATTTGCCAACGTGGTGCAAGGTAAATGGGAATAAGACAGGAAAGGATAATGTGATGGGACGAGAAAGATGTCGTTGTAAGACCAAATGATGGATTGGTCTAAGTTTTTGGGACAGTACAGAGCAAAGGTGGAAAACAACGGTTGAGAGGTTGGTGAATACAGAATCATTAAGAAGGTCGGAAGTTATCAGCCAAGTTTCAAGATGGTCGAAAAGCGCAGAGCATGGAAAAGAGCGAAAGGGAAAACCGTCCCCAGCAGGAGCATCCTCACGTTTTAAACTAACAAATTCTCTTTGATTTTACGCAGGGACAGAAAATGTTATTGATGAGAAAAAGACATGCCACAAGAAAGATTGTCAAACTGAGGCAGAAAATTTTCTTTCGTTTTGAAAATTTTCTGGAAGGCAGGTACCCACTTGGGGAAGAAGGAAGATAACACAAGTTTGGAGAAAAGTGTTATCCCTAGCAGTTTTCGGAAGAAGGCAAAACAAGTTTTAAAGAAAGCAATTTCGGGAGGAAGATAACACAAGTCTTAAGGAAAGTAGTCTTTGAAGGAGAAAAATAACATATTTTCGAATGAAATACCGGTGTTATCCCCAGTAGTTTTTAGAGGAATGAAACACCGGTTTTGAGGGAAGCAGTTCTGAAAGAAGATAATTCAAATTAGAAGTTGTTGAAGTCAGGAGCCCGCCTAGAGAATGGAGGTTGTTATATTTTCAAGTTGTAGTCGAAGTCAGGAGTCTACCTGGATAATGGAGGCATTATCTTTTTAAGTCATAATAGAAGTTAGGAGCCCGCCTGGAGAATGGAGGAGTTATATTTTTAAGAAGTAGTCGAAGTTAGGAGCCCGCCTGGAGAATGGAGGTGTTATATTTTTAAGAAATTGTTGAAGTCAGGAGCCCGCCTGGATAATGGAGGCATTATCTTTTTAAGTCATAATAGAAACCAGGAGCCCGCCTAGAGAATGGAGGTGTTATATTTTTAAGAAGTTGTTGAAGTCAGGAGCCCGCCTGGAGAATAGAGGTGTTGTATTTTTAAAAAGTTGTTGAAGTTAGGAGCCCGCTTGCAGAATAGAGGTGTTATATTTTTAAGAAGTTGTTGAAGTCAGGAGCCCGCCTAGAGAATGGAGGTGTTGTATTTTTAAGAAGTTGTTGAAGTCAGGAGCCCGCCTGGAGAATGGAGGTTGTTATATTTTTAAGAAATTGTGGAAGTTAGGAGCCCGCCTGGAGAATGGAGGTTGTTATATTTTCAAGTTGTAGTCGAAGTCAGGAGCCCGCCTGGATAATGGAGGCATTATCTTTTAAGTCATAATAGAAGTCAGGAGCCCACCTGGAGAATGGAGGTGTTATATTTTTAAGAAGTTGTTGAAGTCAGGATCCCTCCTGGAGAATGGAGGTGTTGTATTTTTAAGAAGTTGTTGAAGTTAGGAGCCCGCCTGGAGAATGGAGGTGTTGTATTTTTATGAAGTTGTTGAAGTCAGGAGCCCGCCTGGAGAATGGAGGCTGTTATATTTTTAAGAAGTTGTGAAAGTCAGGAGCCCGCCTGGAGAATGGAGATTGTTATATTTTCAAGTTGTAGTCGAAGTCAGGAGCCCGCCTGGATAATGGAGGCATTAATTTTTAAGTCATAATAGAAGTCAGGAGCCCACCTGGAAAATGGAAGTGTTATATTTTTAAAAAGTTGTGCAAGTCAGGAGCCCGCCAGGAGAATGGAGGTTGTTATATGTTCAAGTTGTAGTCGAAGTCAGGAGCCCGTCTGGATAATGGAGGCATTATCTTTTTAAGTCGTAATAGAAGTCAGGAGCCCGCCTGGAGAATGGAAGCGTTATATTTTTAAGAAGTTGTTGAAGTCAGGAGCCCGCCTGGAGAATGTATGTTGTTATATTTTCAAGTTGTAGTCGAATTCAGGAGCCCGCCTGGAGAATGGAGGTATTATCTTTTTAAGTCGTAGTAGAAGTCAGGAGCCGATCCGAAGAGCGGAGGGTTACAACAAAAATCCCCAGCATAAACTCAAGTGCAGAAGTCAAAAGAGAGGCAACAATGGTCAAAGGAAGATAATTCGCGTGTCGAAGGAGAAACAATTCGAATTTCACAAGAAAGAAAGAAACATCAGAGGAAACACAAGCCAACAAGAAAGCAAGGCAACAAGAGCAAGTTTGAAGATCTAGATAAGATTTTGTAATTCCTAGTTTAGTCTAGCTTCTTGTTTTCTTTTAGCATGGTATAATAAGGAGGTCAGTAAGCAGGTAGCAGCAGCAGCAATAACAGTAACAACAAAACCACAACTTCATGGTAGTCCCAGCTACCGAAACTCCCCGAACTACATTGACCTGATTCCCTTTTAGCCAGGGATATGTAGGAAACCCTTGAAGCAGAGGTTCGGTCAAATCTTTCAAAAATGCTTCACACGGAGTAGCCGAACGGCCAAAAATCGCTCGTATCCGCTCACTTTATCTTTGCAAGAAAACTCTTCATGTTTCCGGACAAAGAGGGGCAGCTGTGAGCAAGTGATTTTTTCCCTACAAGAACTACTCCCAAAAATTCAAAATAAAATAGTTTTGTGTTGCTGGTGATTTATTTGTATTTGTCTGTGCATGTTTATTTTTACTTTAATTAAGAAAAAATACAAAATATGTGTTGCATGTGCATTTAGGATTTAATTTTATAATTAGGAATTAATTAAACAATATTTGGATTTGTGAGAATGAAAATCACAAAAATATGTACTTGGCATTTTTAGCATTTAATCTCCAATTGTGTGATTTTATTTTAGTTGGTAGTTAATTGTGTGTGATAATTGTTATTAGAAATTAATTAGTATTTTAATTTGGTTTATAATTTAATTTAGAATTTTAGTTTTATTAAGTAGGAAATAAAATAAAAGGAAAAGGAACAAAATGGAAATCGGGCTGGGCCCCAAACAATCAGCCCAATACTTGCCCGAATCCAGTCCACCCCCAGCATCGAAGAAACAACGTCGTTTCAAGCCTGTCGATCCAGGCTGTTCATTTCATTTAATCCAACGGCCACAAATCGCCCCCATGCCCTGACCCATTCTGATCTAAAGACCGATCCGGTCTCGAGGTAAATGAAACGACATCGTCTCTTTAAGTGAGCTGATCCAAGCCGTCGATCTCAATTGATCTAACGGCTAGGATCAAATCACTTCCCCACATATATAAGCCCAAACCATACCCCGCCCCCAAGCCAAACCCCCCATCACCTCTTCGTCTCTAAGCCTTAGAGACCAAACGACCCCTCCACCCCTTACCACAGTGCTCCGCCCACCGGAAATCGCCTCACGGCGGTTCCGGTGGTCCAAACAGCCCCAAAATTACACCACAGCCTCCCCACGACGTCCTCTTTCCAAATACCGAATCAGTTTTCCTCGAATCAGTACTAGATGCTTCGAATCTTAGATCGAAGAATCGAACCAAACCCTAATCCGTCCAATGTCCACCAAGTTCACACCCCAGCTTCCCCTCGACCTCCCCAACGTAACCCCTCTAACCATCACCCTCGAATCATGGCCGACTGCTTCGAATCTTAGATCGAAGGCAAGACCTCAAACATCAAACCTACCCAATCAGTCCCAAGTTAACACCATACCACCACCTAACTTCCCTCGTCCCTAATCTAGCACCACCATAATTCGAATCAAGCTGGATGCTTTCGAATTTGAAGTCAACTCGACGAACCCTAAAAGAACCAAGCTAGGGGATCGATACACAGTAGAAAACGAAAGTCGTAATCGACCTTAGTCGTGTGTTCTCAGTCGAGAACACTCGATTAAGATCCATTTCGGTTTCAGAATCAAGTTGAAGCTTCGAGTAGGACGAATTCGTTTGGTCTAAGATTCTGAGGTATTTCTTCTCTTTTTTTTTAAAATTTTTTATTGTTTTTATTGTTTGCCTAATTAGGTTTCGTTGTAATTCATCATTTTGTCAAGTAGTTCTTCCTCCTCTTTCGGACCTTTTTCTTGGTCCAGTTTTCTTCTGTTGATTAGCATATGCTATAAATTGTTGAGTCGATTAAATAGTTTCGTCGCTTATTCCGTTCATGTTTGTAGTTTAGTAGTCCTCGTCAAGTTATTTAATGTCGATTGACTCATTTTGTGATCCTTAGATTCCTAGCTTCAGGGCTCATCATTAGTATGCTTTCTGTTCCTACATCTTTGTTTTAATGTTATTCGTTTAATTTGAGTTTCGAGCTTAAACTGTGGTTTGAGTTTGATGAATTGAATCCTAAGGTTGTCATGTTCAAGGTCTGATATGAATCTGTCATTGATTTAAATTCAGTTCTGGTGTAATAGCGTTGATTAGGAGTTAGTTTCATGTGGTTAATTAGTTAATTGTTAGGTGGATTGGTTATAGATGATGGGCAGTAATCACAGGGGTTTCAGGGGTAATTTGGGAATTGAAAACTTGAAGAAATGGGTAGTCTGAGTGTTATGTCCATTAAGCACTAGTGTACCATTAACATAATGCATTTGTCTAATAATTAGTGGGGAACAAAACATAATGGTATAGGGAGGCTTAAAAGGAATTGATTAAAATATGTTGCACATACCTGCTTGAACTTTAAATAAAGGAAAGACAAGGGTTAATGGGGAACAAAACATACTCTAGTAGAGCTCTAAAGAATATCATGGGCAGAATTAGTTTCTTAATTCTGCCTGAGTGTTCTTACGAGCTGGCAGGGTCAGTGTTTGGATATAAATAGAGGGACTTAGGACAAAGTTAGGCCAGACCTGAAGAGGGCTAAAAAAGAGAGACAGAGTAGGGGCTGGAAAAGAAAAGAAGAAAAAGAGGAGAGTTGGAGAGCTTAGGAGATTGAAAAGAGAACATTCTGAGAACTCTAAGGAGTAACACTGTTCCATTGAGTGATTGGTGATTTCTAAAGTTTCCTTAAGGCTGAAACAATTTCTGGTTATCTGATAGTTGAAATAAGTTGAAGTCAAGACAGGTTAAGGTCTTTTTTTTGTTCATTTATTTGAATTGAAAGTGTTTTCCTAGGCTGGTATTTTACTTTTCTGGGTTGGAAATTGATTGAAAACTGTTGTTGATCACTGCGCTTGCTACTGTCTTGCTGCTGCTATTTTCTTCTTAAACTACAAGCTCACTTGTCCTTATTTTGATTGATGTAATCAGGTACACATTTGAACCTGTTTTGGTGTAATTTCTCCAGTGGAATGGAAAGGCAATTGCTGTTTGACATTCATTAAAACTTTACTGTTTTTTTAGTTTATTATGATATAATTAGCTTTAAGATTTGCATGATAAATTTGTGCATTAATACGCCTGTAAGGGACTAGTTGGATTATTAACATGCTATGTACTGTTTTGTAACTTGTGGACAATAGGTACCTGTATAATTAGGATTGTTGTTTAACCGATTTGAGTTGTTTTGAATTATGATGGACTGTTAACTCTAATATGTAACTCATTTCTGTTGAAATCAAGTCCATAGTGTCAAATAGTTTCACTGTTCGGGTTAATTGCTCACCACACCAAAAATCAAAGGCAAATCACAGCACATAGGTGCATATTCACGTTAGTCCAGGTCACGTATGTTTAGTTTCGAATTGGAAATTATACATGACTCCATGTGTGATTTAAATCATTATTGGATAACTGATTCGTTAGAGTGAGTTATAGGTAAGACTATTCCTACTCTAATAGGGATGAGCAAACAATTGTGAGTTATGTGCTAAACCAAATGAGAATTGAGCTATGTGTTAAAATCAATGCTACAATAGCTTAAAATGATGTCAATCTCGAGTGCAAAAATTAGAAATTATGCGTTTGATACAAGTATGATTAATTCTATAAATTAGCTCCCCCCTACACCCATTGATCCAGTTGGACTGTCATGGTCCCTGAGGCCTAAATAATTCCTGCCATGGCTATGGAAGTTCAATTGATAGGATACTAGGTGTATGAACCATAGCGGGCTCAGGCGGCCCATTTTCTGTGAAATGAAACTTTGGTCGTGTACTGGAAATGTCCCGCTCTCTTTGTTCAACTTTGGGGCTTAACTGTTTGAAATCGAGCTATGTAATTTCGGATCTTTCACGCACATTAATTAACTAGGACTGCTTTCATTTTAGAGACGAATTAAATAGAAAATTATAGATTGTTTTAGGATGGACCTTTAAAAATAATAAAAATAAGGCGAGCTTCGCCTAATAAAAATGCATAAATTGCAGGGCCCTCATGAGATGTATATATTCAAATCCTTAGATTTCGGGAACGGGTTGTTTAGCGAATTTCACGGCTTTCCCCAAAATAATAATGCGCTAGTCTCTTTAGGCGCGTATTTTAATAACATTGCCTCCTAAAACTCGGGTGCACATTTATGTGACCCAAATCCAAACCTCAACGGAGTCGAGATGTGTCAACAACCACGGGTACATTGATGTGACGTGGTTCGAGACGCATTTGTTTACGACGTTGCAATTCTCTTTTTAAAATAATAATAATAAAGCGGTAAAAAGTTAGAATTTGCACATAGGTTCAACATGTATTAAAGTTAGACAAATAAGCCGAATATGACAGTTGAGCGACCGTGCTAGAACCACGGAACTCGGGAATGCCTAACACCTTTTCCTGGGTTAACAGAATACTCGAATTTCTGGTTCGCGGACTGTAATACAGAGTCAATCTTTTCCTCGATTCGGGATTCAACCGGTGACTTGGGACACCATAAATCTCCCAGGTGGCGACTCTGAATCTTTAAATAAAATCCCGTTTCGATTGTCCTTTAATTGGAAAAACTCCCTTACGCCCTTTCGGGTGTAGGTAAAAAGGAGGTGTGACAATACCTTCGCAAGATTGTTCGCCTCCACGGTGTGCCAGTGTCTATCATTTCAGATTAGGGCATGCAATTTACATCACAGTTTTGGAGAGTCGTGCAGCGAGAGTTGGTAACCCAGGTTGAGTTGAGTATAGGACTTCACCCTCAGACAGATGGACAGTCTGAGGGCACTATTCAGATATTGGAGGACATGTTACGTGCTTGTGTCATTAATTTCGGGGGTTTTTGGGATCAGTTTCTGCCGCTCGTGGAGTTTGCCTATAACAACAACTACCAGTCGAGCATTTAGATGGCTCCGTATGAGGCTTTGTATGGGAGACAGTGTCGATCTCCGATGGGTTGGTTTGGGCCGGGTGAGGCTAGGCTATTGGGTACTGACTTGGTTCAGGATGTTTTGGACAAGGTTAAATTTACTTAGTATCGGCTTCACATACTGCTGTCTAGACAGAAGAGTTATGCCAATCGGAAGGTTCGTGATGTTGCTTATATGGTCGGGGAGAAGGTTATGCTCAAGGTTTCACCTATGAAGGGTGTTATAAGGTTCGGAAAGAATGGCAAGTTAAGCCTTCAGTATATTGGGTCGTTTGAGGTGCTTCAAAGGATTAGAGAGGTGTCTTACAAGCTTGCCTTGCCCCCTAGTATGTCGAGTGTGCATCTAGTATTTCATGTTTCTATGCTCCAAAAGTATGTCGTTGATCCTTCTCATGTTTTAGATTTTGGCGCAGTTCACTCAGATGGTGATTTGACTTACGATGTGGATCTGGTGACCATTTTGGGTCGGCATGTTATAAAGTTGAGGTCAAAGGATATAGCTTCAGTGAAGGTACAGTGGAGAGGTCAGCCAATTGAGAAGGCTACTTGGGAGACCAAACAGGAGATGCAGAATAGATGTCCACACCTATTTGAGTCCCCATGTACATTTCTAGGCCAGTTCGAGGATGAACGTTTGTTTAAGAGGGGGAGTATGTAATGACCCAGCCGGCCATTTTGAGAGTTGTAGCAATGTTCCCTCATTTATGCATTATAGCTGTTATGTTACTTTCTGGGGTACTTGGTCCGGGTTCGGAGAGGTTTCAGAATGTGATGAGACACTTAGTCTCAAGGTTGAAAGCTTCAATTGAAATGGTTGACCGGAGGTTGACTTATGTGTAAACGACTCTGGATGGGAGTTTTGATGGTTCCATTAGCTCCGTAGGGTGATTTTGGACTTAGGAGCATGTTCGAATTGTGATTTGGATATCCATAGTGGAATTAGGCTTGAAATGGCAAAAGTTAAAAAAAATTGAAATTTTGACCAAGAGTGGACTTTGTGGATGTCCAGCTCAGATTGGAGTTCTCGGGGTTAGAGTAGGTCTGTGGTGTTATTTGTGATTTGTGTGCAAAATTTGGGGTCAATCGGACATAATTTGATAAGTTTTGACGTCGTTTGTAGAAGTTGGAATTTCTTAGTCTCAATAGGCTTGAATTGTGGTGCAATTCGTGTTTTTTCGTTTTTTGAGGGCTTGACTAAGTTTGTATCATATTTTAGGACTTGTTGGTATATTTGGTTGAGGTCTCGGGGGCCTCGGGTGATGTTCGAATGGTTTTCGAATCATGTTTCGAGTTAAATGGGATGTTGTAGCTGAGGCTTTCTGGTGTAATCGCACCTGCGGAACATTGGTAGCAGGTGCGATCTGGGGAACCCAGGTGCAGCCAGGAAATGAGGGAGATTGGGGTCGCAGGTGCGAAGGATTTTCCCGCACATGCGTGGTCGTAGATGCGACGTGAGAGGCTCAGATGCGAAGTTAGCCAGTGGGGGATGTTTGCACAGGTATGATGGAAGTTCCACACCTGCGATTGCGCAGATGTGAAGGGAGGATCACAGAAGCTGTTGATACCCATTTTTTCCCTATATATTTTTCAATACGCAAAATACCTTCAAAATAACAATATGCAAGATACTTTCAAAATAGAATATATATACATATATAAGCATGTCCAAGGTTTTTATTATTTTTTCCATAATTTTAAGGTTTTAAATTGATTTATTTTCTCCCTTTTTATCCATAAAATCCCCAATAATTATTTCCAAAATTATTATTTTTGATAATTCATCTATTGGATTTCTATATTTATGCCAAAATATGGCTAAGGTAATTTTTATAATTATATTTAGTATTTTTAAAGCTAAATTGCACATAATTGCAATATTAGCCCTTTTAAGATTTAATTATGTTTTATATGCATAAAATTGGATCCTATATTTTTAAATTGCTAATTATGTATTGTAAATCATTTTAGCACTTAAATTTATTTTTTTAGAAACTATTTACTATTTTTTATAAATTAAATAGGAAAAATGGGCTATTTAAATTTTGGCCAAAATTGGCTTTCAAATTTAGCATAAATCCAATGGAACCCCAACCCAATTATAAAACCCACGGACCCAAGCCCAACCCCAAACCAAACCCGAAACCCACCTACCCATTTAATCTCGATCGTTGATCTCCTAGATCAATGGTCCCCAATATTCCCTTCCATAATTAATCCCAAACGACCCCCCCCAACCAAACCCTCTCATTTTCACCAAACAGCCGCCCTGAAACCCCTTTCCTCTACAATTCTCTCTGAGACCTAAACCTAACCCTAGCTTCCGCTACCTAAAACCAGCCCTAATCACTTCGATCCCACTCGATCCATGGATTTCGATGGCTATTTGAGACGTATACTTGTTTACTACGTCTCCTGGTTGCTCGTTTTTGTGATTTCATGGAAGGATATCGAAGATATCTAGACCATATCTTATTCAAAACTCTCTAAGGGCCTATCCATGGTCTTTCATGCCATTTTCCGGCCATCCATGGCTATTCGAGTAAGATCCATGACTTTACCGGCTAAAACCGATAACGTTCTAAGGTTTTCTCATCTTCTCTGGGTTCTCTGAAACACTAACTCTTGAGATTTTTCACTTTTCTTTAGATCTATCTTAGATCTAGGTATATCCATGAGTTTTTAACCGATTTTTCCTCATCTTTACTATCTTCCGAAACCCTAGTTTGCTACTGCTCGATTCTTCTCAGATCTTTATAGATCTAAGATGATTCAAGTGTTATTATGCATGTTCTAACTGATTTCGTTATGATTAAACCCTTTCCCTTGTTTTTTGACCGATTTTGTGCTCTTACTACTTTTAACTTGGCTCTGTTAAAAGCCCTTTTTTAAGATTTTCTTTACTTTGTTTCTATAATTTTCCTTACTTTGCTTCTCTGAGTGTTAGCATGCTTTCTTTACTTCGTATTTGTGTGTTAGCCTGCTTACATGAGTCCTATGATTACTCTGCTCCGAATATGTTTTCCTGAATCCCTAGCCAACTTATGTCGCTTTTGTATGACTATGCTCACTTTGTTTGTTCATCTTTTTCTTCTTTCTGTGATTATGCTTCAAATATGCTTTTTCTTTCTACATCTATGGACCTCCTCTATTTATATGATGAAAGTATAGAGTCATGACTCCCTTTGATCAAGTCTGGCTTCCTTAATCGATGGTGATTGGAAATTTTCTTTCAAAAACCCTAAAAGCTTTGCCTCGTCTGTTAGGCTGACTGATTTCTTACCCTATTTTGCTATGATACTTATTTTTTCTACTAAGTTGTGTCCTTAATCGGGGCTTCATGAATTTGGTCCTACTCTATGCTACTGAATCTCGACCCCTACCTTTTCACTTAATTTGATTAGTTGCTTACCTTAATTAATTCTTCTTCCCTTGTGTGCATTACTACTAATTGTCTCCTTAGTTTGAAAACTTTCTGAACCTAGCCTTAATTACTAGTTCTATACTTGTACTATTATTGAAATCTTTCCTTATTTATTATACTCCAGTCGTGTATGATTTCTTTCCTTATTTGTCACCTGCCCTTTACCATTCACACTGACTCCTTAATCAAAGGGAAATTCGAACCAATTTTCTATGCTGAGTTTTATAATTACTGAAGAATTAATTCTTGCCTTATTTTAACCAGTTTTCAAACTACTATATAAATGACTCTCTTCTATAGTCTTAACACACGAACACAGTTCGTAACACATACACACACACTCAAACTCTCTCTCCTTTCTCTACTACATGTGCTACTGCTTGTCTAGCCGGCTGAAATCCAAGACTAGACTGTGGAACTCTACTTGCTTTACTTTTTCTGCACTTTGCTTCCTTAACTGGTATGTTCCTAGTTCAATTCTGAAACTCAACTCTATGTACTCCATTGTTTGGCAATCCCGGTCTCTTTCTGCACTAACTTAATGGCTCATGTTGTTTAATTGCCTTTCTTGTTTACTGCTTTATTCAGCATGCTTAAGTTCTGTCATCTCTTGTTCAAATGTAATCAGCATGTCTACTTAATAGACCCCTGCATGACTACTCCCATACCATGTCCTATGTCTTATTATTATTCTAATTTCAAGCATGATTCCCTTGTTAATTCTTTGAAGTAGTAGTTGCTACTTGTTCTTTATGCTTGTTGGTCCATATGATTATCTTCTCATCCATATTTATGTGTTTCTGATTTGGGCCCTCTATGTCCCCAACCCCTTACTTCCCTACTTGTGAATGTTGAAATGATACTACACTTTGAGTTTGTTTTCTGTGTGCTGGCCTGTTTCAAGTTATTATTGCTTCTATTCCCTTCTCCTTTTTCAAAATTGTTCTGTTGTTTTTGCAAATTTATTGCTAACATGCTGTTTCAAAACTGTTTTCCAATAAACCCTTTTTTTTTCAAACCATGACAAACACTCCCACATATACTCTTAGACCACTAGGTTCTGCCCCTTTTGTGTGAGCCTTGCCTTGGGACCCTTGAGCTCCCTCTGAACTTGGACACATAAAAGCTGGCCTTTTTCACACTGCACTTACTCTGCCTCAGCTATGAAATCTGGGTGTGAGCACTGCTCGGGATCCCTTGAGGTCCTTAGGGAACTCTGACACACCCAGATGTGGGAAAGACTATGGAACAATCTTGGCACCTGAGGTAGTTTATTACATAACTCAGGGAGGAAGTACAAATCAGGTGTAGAAAAGTCTGGGCCTGTTTCAGACTCTCTATAGTATAATTTTTACTTTTCTTATGTAATTCATTCACATGGTCTGTAATAATTTGTAAACGAACATTGGGGTTTGGATAGTGAAATGAGGGGGGTAGCTATGCATGTTATAGAAATCAAAAGGGGTTGAAGCCATACTTTAGGTCTATATTTCCTGTATATGCAGTAGAAACCATGCTCTTAGGTCTCATGTATACTGTTTCAGCATCTCAATTTTGACATTCTTATCACTCTGAAATCCTGCTTTAGGATAAAGGGTCCTTAAAACAAAGATTGCTACTCTTGCACACTTGACAACATGCTCTATAATGTCGTAACCTTTTTCTGCATTTAGAAATCCTGCTTTAGGAAAATTCTGCAATCCTGTCGTGCATTTAGAAACCCTGCTTTAGGAATTCTTCATATAAACCATCATGAGCTATACATGCATCTTAGATACCATGTTTTAGGATCTCATTCGTACTTGCATTCGCACTTAGTGTAAACTGCTGATTATAAAAGAGGTAAAAACAGCTTCACATTTGATTATCCTATTTAAAATAAACTGGTAACAATCCCTGCATTTTACAACACCTAGAACAACATGCTCTTAGGCAAAAATGACTTCTGAACTTCTAATGGTTGTGGTAAATGCTTAGGCAATACTTAGGTATCTGATATCTTATAAAACTAGAAACTGCTCTTTGTGTGTACTGCTTAATGATTAACATGCTTAAAACCAGTAGGCAAGCCTGATTCGGACTTCTTTTCTGAGCCATGTAATAGATCTAGTTCTTCTATTATCATTTAGATACCATGCTTAAGATCTGAATTCAGACCTTAATTGTGTACGAGTCATTCTGTGTATGTGCATTACTTATGGAGCTGTATATGAGCCTTCTATCTGTTTTTGTGTTTTCACCCTAAATGCAGTCTTATGTGTTCTTATTTGACGCCTAGTATTTTGCTTTTAAACCTGAGGGTACGCCTAGAACCTTCCCCTTTTAAGGATAGGAGTCCTAAATTCCTCCGGGACTGATAGGAAGGGACGGGTAGCAACATGCAATAAGAGTCGAGACCAACCCTCCCTTTAATTACCTTTACAGGGCGGGAATGGGTAGATATGGATATGATGACCGGTGCATTAATACCACGTGTAGCCCCTTTTTGAGGAGTGTCATACCGGGTATTGCATTGATGTGATCCATATTACAAACAAACCTAAGACACCCCCTTTACATTCATAAGCATGCTTAGATTGTAACTCTTTTCAAAATCTCGCTTTTTTCATTAGTTGTTTTTCAAACACTTGTGTATTTAACTTAAATGCCCTACTATTTGAGTCATACTTGTTTATTTGCTAATTGTACAATTCACAAAAACTATCTGGCCAGGAACCACACTAGTGGATCCTGAGAGGTGCCTAACACCTTCCCCTTAAGATAATTTCAAGCACTTACCCTGTCTCTGATTACCAAACGTAGTTATGAATGAACCCTATAGGTGCTCTAATGCACCTTAAATCGTTAAGTGGCAACTCTTCAAAAATGCAACCCCTTTTCCCAAAAGGAAAGAGTTGTCCCAACCAAATGTCATGAACCCGATTCCACGAAGGAAAAAGGGGGCACGACAGCATGGCGACTCTGCTGGGGATATTTAGGCTTTTACCATTTCATACCATTTTTTGTGAATTTTTACCCCTCCCTATGTGCAATTACTTGTTTAATTTCTTTAAGCATTTAATTTCTACTTCAAAAGTAAAACTGACATATCTTTCTTGTTTCCTTCCTTTACTGCTGCTTTAAATTATTAAACTACTATATTTATGGCTTTCTTAACGTGCAAATACGTGTCAAGATGCTTTTAAGTATTGCATAATCATGCTCAACATCATACTCCACTCGTGCCAAACAAATACTATAGCAACGCTTGATGAGTGGTTGTGCCCTTCCTATATCATTACCCCCAAATTCGGAAAGGCTTATTTGCGATAAAACTAGTCGATCAGCGGTGCAGTCGACAGTTCCGTGCCTTCCCCTTTGAGTTGTCCGCTCAAGGCTACCAGTCTAAAACCCCATAAGAACCTTACTCTGTTTAAATTGTGCATGCATCATGGTCAAACCTAGCCAGGTCAGTTATGTCGTCCACATAATGATCCTTTAAGATAGCCTTGTCCCAAAGTCCACTGGGTTTCCCTAAACCCAAACGGACGCCATCACGTTCTGTGCATTTATTTGGAGAACTAAATGATTTATGCTAATTGTTGATATTGAATAGTCGAGTCTGGTGGGGGTAAGGGCCTAACCTTGTTTGTCTTGCAGAAATATGAGGCACGAAGTCCCAAGATTCGGCAAGGTCACCAATATCCACCCAAGATTGCTAAGTTGGTGGGATCTATATTCTAGTGACAAAACCCTCGTCAGAAAATATCTGGGCAATCTACCATCCCTCCTTGAGATCCAACCCAACAACATGATAATTGAAGCTTCTACCTTATTTTGGGATTGTGAAAGGGTCGTGTTCCGCTTTGGGGACATCGAAATTATTCCTTTGCTAGAGGAGATAGAGTGACTGGCTGGTCTAGTATGGGAAAGTCTAGGTTTGCTGATGCTTGAGAACCGCACTTGCAAGGGTTTCCTTAAATGATGGGTTTGAAGAAGAATGCAGAATTGGTATGCCTAAAGGAATCATGCATCCCTTTTGACTGCCTGTATGAAAGGTACGGTCATAGCAAATCCTACCGTACCTACCCTGACAAGTTTGCCACCACGCATTTGGGACATATTCATCGTAGGGTGTTCGTCTTCATGTTTTGCTTCCTAGGTCTGATCGTATTTCCAATGGAGAAAGGGAGAATCCATACTAGGCTGGCTATGGTAACCAAGACCCTAATGGAGGGGATTGGTGGGCAGACATTCAGCATTGTACCCATGATCATCGCAGACATATACCGAGCCTTAGAGAAGTGTCAACGAGGAGCGAGGCACTTCGAAGGCTGCAATCTACTACTTCTGCTTTGGCTCATGGAACATTCTCCAAAAGGGTGAATACCGACAAGAAATTCAACGAAGGGTCTGGGATGACCACATTGCTTACCACCATCCAAAGCGAATGAATTACATCCCCGACATGTTTGCTCAGGCAGAGAATGCCAAAGGATGGGTTGAGCTCTTCGATAATTTGACTAAAGAACAGGTTCAATGGATGTTCGAGTGGTTTCCGACAGATGAGTTCATCGCCCGATCCAGAGATGCACCTTTCATGATACTAATTGGTCTAAGAGGAACATACCCTTACGTCCCTCTTCGAGCTATGAGGCAAGCAGGTAGGAAGCAAGTCATACCCAAGGTTGACAAGATGAGCCATTTTCGAGCTGACTTCCAAAATGATGATAGTCCCTACAAGTTCCAAGCCCAACACATTTGGCACTGCAAGATCGTAATGAGGAAAGACACCATCGAGCCAAACAGATATCATGCCAGTTGTACTTCTTTCTATTCATGTTGGTTGGCAGACAATTGGGATGGTATGGGCCAGCCAGGGTTCGTTCGAGGTCATAGAATTATAGATGAAAAGGCCGAGGCGCAAGTCAAGTACAACCAGCTCCGCAAAAGGATCCGTGAATGCGAGAGCGAACACCGCGAGATACAAGAGTCCAACCAGAAGCTGATTGAGGAATGGAAAGACATAGCTATCAGTGCCAACAAAAGGCTAGGGTACTTGGAGCGAGGCATAGTAGAACTAGAGGGGAAATTTCTCAAAAAGGTTGAACACTGTCAAAAGGCTGAAGAGATCGAAGGTGGACATCTGACTAGAGCATACCTGTTGCTGGGACTTCACGAATTGGGGAAGTTGTTCAACGAAGCCAAGGATGTCGAATCTGGGGAAGGTCCTTCTGGGACCAAATAGATAGGAATTTACTTTTTCGCTCTATGAATGTAATAAGGCCAATGGCCATTAGTGACTTTTATTCCTTGCTTATTTAGTGTCGTTTTGGGATTCGCCTATCTTTATCAATAAAATGAGGCATTTAGCATTCTAAGTTCTCCAAATCAATTTGTCGGTAGGCCTACCTCGGGCACAAAGAGGTTCCCAAATTAGGACACGCTTTACATTGCCGCACTATGTGTTTAAATATTGCAATACTTTTCATAATCTTCACTGACTTGATTACCTTTTGTTTTATTTTTGTTTTTATTATTCCCCTCCCCAAAAGTTAGTTCGTGTACTCTGGCATCATCATCTTATTTCACAAGATCCAAAGCCCCTCCACCCACCCCCTCTTAGTCCCATTATAGGCAAGAACAAAGGCAAAATGGAAGATTTAAACAACATAAGGAAAGAGAACACAGCTGAACGGGTAGAGGTCACTGATGGCCAGGGTATTCGGGTTCGTAAAGAGAATGTGTCACAACTTGAACAGAAACTGTTGAAATTTCAGGAAGAACTCGATTAGGTTCGGAATCTGGCAAACCTGTCATTTTCCCTCAGCACCTCAGATATCAACTTTCCCAATGCTCAAAACCCTACACCTCCTCAAAATATCCCAAAAAAGCAGAATCATCCCGCGCCTCACCATCACGCTGCTCCACCAAAAAACCAATGCAACACCTGCCATACCCCAAACAACACTCCACTACTCATCGCAGAGCCTTAAAACTCTGCAAATGACCATTTCCACACCCATACACCAGGCCACCATAACATTCCTATGTACGTGGAGACCGTGCCACACTACACCCAACCTATCTCACGCACACCTGAATCTGATGAAAAGGATCTACTTATCAGGAACTTGGCCGAGGAACTTAAGAAATTGACCAGCCGGATTCAGGGCATCGAGGGAAGCAAAAGAATTGAGGGGCTGAACTTTGAGGACCTTCGCATACAATCTGATGTCGAACATCCCGAGGGGTACAAACCTCCTAAGTTCGAAATGTTTGATGATACGGATGATCCAAGGGTCCATCAGAGGACATATTGCGATAAGTTGATTAGAGTAGGGAAGGATGAAAGGATCCACATGAAGCTATTCATAAGGAGTTTGAAAGGAGATGCATTATCTTGGTACATCAGCCAAGATCCCAAGAAGTGGTCAAGCTGAGTAGGCATGGCGTCTGACTTTATGGAACAATTCAGGTTTAATACAGAGAACGCACCAGATATGTTCTATATCCAGAACTTGAAAAAAAAGCCCACGGAAATGTTTCGCGAGTATGATACTCGCTGGAGGTACGAAGTTGCTAAGGTCAGACCTGCCTTAGAAGAGGTGCAAATGAACAAGTTCTTTGTCTGGGCTCAGGACCCGCAGTACTGTAAATAGCTGATGATGATTGAGAAGCACAAGTTCTTCGACATTATCAAATTAGGTGAGAGAATTGAAGAAGGTATTAAAAGTGGTATGGTTACAAATTACGAGGCCTTGCAAGTTATAACTAAGGCTTTACAGTCCGGTGGTGTGTCCAAGAAAAGGGACGTAAGGGCCATGATGGTTGCACAAAGGACCAAGTCTCCCCTTAAATACTAAGCTTACCCAACACCTCTACTCAAATACCAGCCAACCCCAAATTACCAAGCACCCTCACCTTCATACCAAGTTCTGCCACCAACTTATCAATCATCTCCACCTCCTACATATCAACCTACTTCACCTAGATACTCCCAACCCGCTCATGTCTACCAAACTTATAATGCTCAACCACCCCATTATCAATCACCCCCCGCACGCCAAAACTTCCTTAGACCCCGACCTAATTTTGATCGCAGACCTCTAAAACAATATACAGCCATCACTGAACCCATCGACCAGCTGTATGAGAGGCTCAAAGCTGCTGGTTATGTCACCCCATCCCAGCTGCAACCCCTGACAATCCTTCTCAGTGGGTTAACCCAAACAAGTCCTGTGCATACGACTCCAGCATGAAAGGGCACACCATCGATGAGTGCCGCTACTTGAATGACAAGATACAGTCTATGATTGACAACAAGATCATTATGGCAAAGGAGCCCACTCCAAATGTCCGTAACAACCCTCTGCCAGACCATAAAGGTGGAGGTATCCACATGATTGAATTAGAATATGACTGGGATCCCGAGGGATCAATCGGGTTGATCGCAGAAGGTGATGACCCAAAGAAACCAACAATTACTCTCAATCCAATCATAGCCTAGATCCAACCGTCTAAGGATGCTGAGGTGAATATGTCTGTACCTCTTGAGTTTGAAGCAGCACCATCCGCAAAGACACCGACACCAATTTAGGTTGAATTCGTGTCTCCAAAAATGCACCCACACCATTTGAGATTGTAGTCTTGCCACCCAAGGCACATGTTCTATTCGAAGCGAGGATAGCCGCGCCAATTACAGTGGCAATGTCAACCATGTCGCCATTCTATACAAATGTTGTACCCTGGGACTATATAGCCGAGGAGAGAAGGAAAGGCAAGGCTAGGATTGAAGAAGCTATCGCGGCACAGGGTATGACAAGAACTGGTAGAGTCTATACCCCTGAACATCTAGCTGAATCAAGCAAGTAGGCCTCTAATCAGCCACCCCTCATTGAGATAGGTCCGGACGACCTTTGGAGGAATATACAAGCCAAGGAATATTCGGTCATTGACCAGTTAAACAAGACGCCAGCCCAAATATCCATTCTCTCTTTGGTGCAAAATTCTGAGGCACATTAGAATGTTGTTAAAGGTGCTGAATGAAGTGTGCGTACCAAGTAACATCACTAGCGGGGAAGTTGCTAATATGGTAGGACAAGTGCTGGAAAGCCATAAGATCACCTTTCATGAGGACGAGCTGCCACCTGAAGGGTTGGAGCACAACAAAGCACTGCACATCACCGTGCAATGCGAAGATTATTTCATTACCAAAATCCTAATTGATGGAGGTTCCAGTCTTAACATTTGTCCTCTGGTAACACTCAAAAAGTTGGGTAAAGGGCTGCATGAGATAAAGGATGGAGCAATCAATGTGAAAGCCTTCAATGGTTCTTAGAGGTCCACCATTGGTGAGATTAGTCTATGCCTGCAGATGGGACCAACTTAGTTCGAGGTCGATTTCCAGGTAATAGATGTACAACGTCTTACAACTTGTTGCTAGGATGACCATGGATTCATGCTTCAGGGGCCATAGCATCGACGTTGCATCAGGCAGTAAAGTTCGAATGGAATCACCAGGAAATGATCATTCACGGCGATGGTAGCAACGCTATATACAATCGCCAGACTATTTCGGCAATCGAGGGAAAGAGGAAGCTGCGTGGAGAAACTTACCACCACATTGAACGGGTCAATGCTATCAACAATGAAAAATGGTGGGATAGAAAAATCGAGAGTATACTGAGTTGGAGTGGGTATGAACTTGGCAAAGGGCTCAGCAAGAACCTCCAAGGAATCTCTAAGCCCATAAAACTTAAGAAACATCGCACTACCTTCGGTTTGGGATATGAATACACCTGGGAAGAATTCAATAACTGGTCGCCGCCATGGCGCGGTCCTTACTACCCACTAGAGCAGCCAATACTGCATCTAGAACAGACCTTCCAACAGGCCGACATTATTTATGGGTCAGATGAAGAAGAAGCAGTTGCAGTAGTGAAGAACCTGTTTTTAGAGGATAGTGATATGGATTGTTGTGTTATTCTCGAGGAGGAGGGGGAGGAAGGCCCTTCCATATAGGCTGTGAGCAGAGGGGTACATCTCAAGAATTAGACCATCAGGACAACCAAAGCCCGATGAGCCTCGGGGTAGCAAGGCTAAAACAAGTATTACTCACTATTTTATTTACTAAATAATTTTGTTTTCGCATTATTCAAATCCCACAATAAGATCTTCGATTTTCAAAACAGTTATTCAATTTATCAAGAGCATTTCTGATTTTTCTTATGAATTAATATTTATTGCTATTGTTTTCCTCCTAACTTTACCAATACAACATTACTATCACTTATCTTGATGAACCAATGACTGTGACATGCAATGAGACAATGCAACAAACGGACATTGATTCAGAGGAAGATGACATACCTGACGAGATTGTCAAAGAAGTTGATAACTTTGAGAACAGACCTAAGTCCAAACAAGACGAGACCGAATAGTCAACCTGGGAGATGCAGAAAATGTCAAGGAAACGCGAATCAACATTCACCTATCGCCATCAGAAGAAAGAATACATAGAATTTCTAAAGGAGTATGAGGACATATGTGCCTGGTCGTATGACAACATGACTTATCTGAGTACGTCTATTGTGGCTCACAAACTGCCAACCGATCCAACGTATCCACCGTTAAAGCAAAAGCTCAGAAAGTTCAAGCCTGATATGAGTTTGAAAATCAAGGAAGAAGTCACCAAGCAGATCAAAGCTAAGGTTTTCAGGGTAGTAGAATACCCGACATGGTTAGCCAACATCGTGCCGGTACCAAAGAAGGATGGGAAGGTCAGAGTTTGTGTCGACCACCGGGATCTCAATCGGGCCAGTCCGAAAGACGACTTCCCTTTTCCAAATATACACATCCTGATTGACAATTACGCCAAGCATGAGCTACAATAATTCATAGATTGCTTCGCTGGTTATCATCAGATTTGGATGGATGAGGAAGATGCCGAGAAAACGACTTTCATTACGCCGTGGGGAGTGTATTGTTACAATATGATGCCATTCGGCTTGAAGAATGCAGGGGCCACCTACATGAGGGCCATGACTACCATTTTCCATGATATGATACATACAGAGATAGAGGTATATGTGGATGATGTTATTATAGAATTCAAGAAGTCCACTGACAACATAGAAGATCTGAGGAAGTTCTTCAATAGACTGTAGAGATACAACCTGAAACTAAACCCCGCAAAGTGCGCATTTGGGGTTCCTGCTAGGAAATTGCTTGGGTTTATTGTGATCCACCGAGGAATAGAACTGGATCCATCAAAAGTGAAAGCCATTCAAGAACTACCACCGCCAAAGAACAAGAAGGATGTGATGAGTCTCTTGGGAAGGCTTAACTATATCAGCCGATTCATAGCACAATCTACAGTTATCTGTGAGCCAATCTTTAAGATGTTGAAGAAGGACGCTGCCACCAAATGGACCGAGGACTGCCAAAAGGCCTTCGATAGAATCAAGGAGTACCTGTCAAGACCACTAGTATTAGTCCCGCCCGAGCCAGGTAGACCCTTATTACTCTACCTTGCAGTGTTAAATGGAGCTTTGAGCTATGTTCTAGGGAAGCACGATGAAAAAGGATGGAAGGAACAAGACATTTATTATCTCAGTAAGAAGTTCACCCCGTACGAGGCCCGAAATTCTTTATTGGAACGCACCTGTTGTGCTTTGACTTGGGTAGCCCAGAAGCTAAGACATTACTTTTGTGCTTATACTACAAATCTCATATCGAGAATGGATCCATTGAAGTACATCTTTCAGAAGCCCATGCCCACCGGCAAGCTAGCCAAGTGGCAAATCCTGTTGAGTGAGTTCGACATTGTTTACGTAACTCAGAAAGCAGTCAAGGGACAGGCATTGGCAGACCACCTTGCTGAAAACCCCATGGATGGAGGATACAAACCCCTGAAAACGTATTTTCCTGATGAAGATGTATCATTCATAGGAGAAGACATTGCAGAATCCTATGACGGTTGGAGAATGTTCTTCGATGGAGCAGCAAACTTCAAAGGAGTTGGCATAGGAGCAGTCCTAATATCAGAAATCGGTTAGCATTATCCAATGTCTGCCAAACTCAGGTTCCCCTGCACCAACAATATGGCCAAGTATGAAGTCTATATCTTAGGACTCAAAATGGCCATTGACATGAACGTTCAAGAGCTGCTAGTGATTGGAGATTCAAACTTACTAATACATCAGGTACGAGGAGAATGGACAACCAAGAACTCCAAGATACTCCCTTATTTACATCATGTACAGGAATTGAGAATGAGGTTCACGAAGATAGAATTCCAACATGTTCCCAGAATCTAGGGGTTCGCCGATGCATTGGCTACCCTATCACCTATGATACAACATCTAGACAAGAATTTCGTTTATCCCATTCTGGTGAAAATCCATAATCAGCCAGCTTACTGTGCCCATGTTGAAGAAGAAGCAGACGAAAAGCCTTGGTTTCATGATATCAAGGAATATTTGGCAAAAGGAGAGTACCCATAGCTTGCAAATCCTACTCAGAAACGCACACGTCGGAGATTGTCCAACAACTTCTTTCACAGAGGAGGAATCCTATATAGGAGGACTCTTGATTTGGGATTATTAAGATGTGTCGACCCAAAGGAAGCATCCAAGCTGCTAGAGGAAGTTCATGCTGGGACTAGCGGTTCACATATGAATGGTTTTGTCTTAGCAAAGAAGATACTCTGGGCTGGTTACTTTTGGATGACTATGGAAACAGACTGCATCCAGTACGTCCGGAAATGCCACCGCTGTCACATACATGCAGACATGATAAAAGTACCTCCGAGTGAGCTCAACACAACAAGCTCGCCATGGTTGTTCGCTGCGTGGGAGATAGATGTTATTGGACCAATCGAGCCTGCTATTTCCAACGGACACATGTTTATCCTAGTAGCCATCGACTATTTTACCAAATAGGTTGAAGTAACATCTTATAAAGCAGTGACTAAGAAAGTTGTGGCAGACTTTGTCCGCGACCGCATTGTTTGTTGATTCGGAATTCCAGAGTCAATCATTACTGATAATGGCTCCAACCTCAACATCACCTTGATGAAAGCAATGTGTGAAACGTTCAAGATCAAATACAAGAATTCCATAGCCTACAGGACTCAGATAAATGGAGTTGTAGAAGCCGCCAACAAGAATATCAAGAAGATATTAAGGAAAATGATAGAGAAGCATAAGTAGTGACATGAGAAGTTATCATTCGCTATACTGGGGTATCGCACCATAGTCCGCAGATCAACCGAGGCAACCCCCTATATGCTGGTTTATGGTACAGAGGATGTCATTCCCGCTGAGGTAGAAATTCCTTCTCTAAGGATCATACAAGAAGCTGAGCTCCACGACGCAAAGTGGGTAAAAAATCATTATGAGCAACTAGCCCTTATAGATGGAAAGAGAATGAATGCAGTTTTCCATGGCCAACTCTACCAGAACAGAATGTCCAGAGCCTTCAACAAGAGAGTCAAGCCAGGACAGTTCACACCGGGGCAGCGGTGTTAAAGAAAAAATTTTCGCATCAAGATGAAACCAAAGAGAAGTTCTCTCCTAACTGGCAAGGTCCATATATGGTTCACCGGGTTTTGACAGGGTGAGCCCTCATGCTTGCAGAAATGGATGGAGAAGTCTGGCCAAAGCCGATCAATTCAGATGCAGTCAAGCATTAGTATGTGTAATCTTTATGCTTTCCTTATATGATGTAAATTGAACTATTCCTGACCTGATTCCCGTTTAAGAGGGGATACGTAGGCAGCCCTATGGGTTCAGTCATAATTCAATAAAATTTCATTTCCGCCCGCAATTGGAAACTAGGGCAGAATTTTGAGGAGGACCCTCAAAATTCCGAAGTAATTTTAGCCGATCGCCACACGAGCAATAGTCAGAAATGTCAACCCATCAAATTGGGGTAGAATTTTGAGGAGGACCCTCAAAATTTTGTATCAAGAGAGGTTGCAATGTCCTGAACTACATCACAGTCATCGGTTCATCTAAAAGTTATTTTTAATTATACATTTATGTCATACTTTTACAAAATCATGCATGTTTATTATTGAAACTGCTTTGTTTAGCAACGCTACCCCAATAATAAAGACAGTATCACTAGATCAAAGCCGAACGAATCAAGCAAAAGCTAGCGGGGATATGTGCTAACCTTCCCTCTTACAAAACTCATGATTTTGCTTAGGATGCAGGCACCAGGATTAGACATACTGTACGCCCACGGGATAAACATTATCCAAAATATGATTTTTAGAATCGTTGCACTTTCCGACATTTGCTATCAGTACACACCAGTGATGTCCTGTATGTCACAATGCTCCCAGTAATCATAACGCTGCAATCTGCTGCCAGCTAAGAAAACTCTATTGTCAGTTGTTATCTTATTTCTTGCATAAGGCTACCATTCTGCCTTTCGAGGTTAAGCTCTACCTCTATCTGCATCTGCATTCTTGCATAGGGATACCATTCTGCCTTCCAAGACTACACGATGTCTCCATCTGCATCCGCATTGCATAAGGCTACTATTTGTCCTTCCAATCTGCATAAGGCTACCATTCTGCCTTCCGAGACTAAACACTATCTTCATCTGCATCCGCATTGCATAAGGCTACTATTCTGCCTTCCAAATTTTGCATAAGGCTACCATACTGCCTTTCAAGGTTAAGCTCTACCTCAATCCGCATCTGCATTGCATAAGGTTACTATTCTATCTTACAATATGCATAAGACTACCATTCTGCCTTCCGAAACTAAACATTGTTTTCATCTGCATCCGCATTGCATAAGGCTACTATTCTGCCTTCCAACTTGCATAAGGCTACCATTCTGCCTTCCGAGATTAAACGTTGTCTCCATTTGCATCTGCATTTCATAAGACTACTATTCTGCCTTCCGAGGCTAAGCTTTGCCTCTAATTTTCTTTGAAACTAAGCGCTGTCCCAAATACTATTTATCTCGCTTTACTTACGGGCTAAGCTCTGCCTTTCAACTCGCAAGACAAAGCTTTGTCCTGCCCGCATCATACTACTGCATCCTTTATGGGCTTAAATATCGCCAACTCATCCAAATGCTTCATCGTTCGGAGGCACCATCTTCATAGCCCGAGAACACCATGTCATGGCCTAAGGATCTCTATCGATCTCTTGCATATCATTATTTAAAGGCGTCATGGTTCGGAGGCACCATCCTCATAGCCCGAGAACATCATTGCATGGCCTGTGAATCCTTCATCATAAGCTTCATAGCCCAGGACATCATGGTCTAAGGACGTCAACCTCATCATCCGAAGACAACACTCATGGTCCAACGGGAATTTGCATCATGTTTAAATTTATGCACAGTATATGCTTGTATTGCTTCTCTTTGCAGGTAAGACGATAAGCACTAACTACCCCAGCAGGAGCGATCCCTCTCCATTTCCCTTAGCCATATCAAACCTAACCATTCCCGAAAACCGTCCACTCACCCAACCTCAGATGTTGCATCCGTTCTTGAAATCGCTTCATCGGTATACTCCGTCGGTGGATCCTGAACTACATACGGCCTAATTCCTGTAAAACCAGGGATATGCAGGCAACTCAGAAGCCAGGGTACGACCTAAACCTTTTCAAACCATTTCGCTCGGTCAAAATTGGCCATCATATCTTTACCCGACAACTCTTTCATCCTTCCCGAGTAAAGAGGGTCAGCTGTTGATACCCAATTTTTCCCTATATATTTTCAATACACAAAATACCTTCAAAATAGTATATATATGTATATATAAGCATGTCCAAGGTTTTTATTATTTTTTCCATAATTTTAAGTTTTTAAATTAATTTATTTTCTCTCCTTTTATCCATAAAATTCCCAATAATTATTTCCAAAATTATTATTTTTGATAATTCATCTATTGGATTTCTATATTTATGCCAAAATATGGCTAAGGTAATTTTTATATATTTTATAAATACATTTAGTGTTTTTAAAGCTAAATTGCACATAATTGCAATATTATATATTCTTAAATTGGTAATTATGTATTATAAATCATTTTACCATTTTTAAATTATTTTTTAAAAATTATCTACTATTTTTTATAAATTAATTACGAAAAATGGGCTATTTAAATTTTGGCCATATTGGCTTTCAAATCTAGCATAAATTCAACGGACCCCCAACCCAATTAAAAAACCCACCGGACCCAAGCCCAAACCCAAACCCAAACCAAACTCGGAACTCACCTACCTATTTAATCTCGACTAGTGATCTCCCAGATCAATGGTCCCCATTATTGCCTTCCATAATTAATCCCAAACGACCCCCCAAACCCTCTCATTTTCACCAAACAGCCGCCCTGAAATCCCTTTCCTCTCCAATTCTCTCTGAGACCTAAACCTAACCCTAGACTCCGCCACCTAAAACCAGCCCTAATCACTTCGATCCTCACTCGACCCATGGATTCCCATAGCTATTTGAGACGTATACTTGTCTCCTACGTCTCCTGGTTGCACGTTTTTGTGATTTCATGGAAGGATCTCGAAGAGATATAGACCAAATCTTGTTCAAAACTCTCTGAGAGCCTATCCATGGTCTTTCAAGCCATTTTCCGGCCATCCATGGCTGTTCGAGTAAGATCTATGACTTTTTCGGCTAAAACCGGTAACGTTCTAAGGTTTTCTCATCTTTTCTAGGTTCTCTAAAACACTAACTCTTGAGATTTTTCACTTTTCTTTAGATATGTCTTAGATCTAGGTATATCCATGAGTTTTTAACCAATTTTTCCTCATCTTTACTATCTTTCGAAACCTAGTTTATTACTGCTTGATTCTTCTCAGATCTTTATAGATCTGAGATGATTCAAGTATTATTAAGTATTTTCCTCTAAAAATCTCCTGTTTTAACTAACTATTTCGATTTTAGTCATTCTTTTCTAAAACTAGGGTTTCTCGGAGTTCTTTTACGCATGTTTTAACTGATTTCATTATGATTAAACCCTTTCCCTTGTTTGTTTTGACCGATTTTGTGCTCTTACTAATTTTAACTTGACTCTGTTAAAAGCCCTTTTTTAAGATTTTTTTTACTTTGCTTCTATAATTTTCCTTACTTTGCTTCTCTGACTGTTAGCTTGCTTTCTTTACTTCGTGTCTGTGTGTTAGCCTGCTTATGTGAGTCCTGTGATTAATCTACTTCGAATATGTTTTTCTGAATCCCTAGCCTACTTATGTCGGCTTTTGTATGGCTATGCTCACTTTGTTTGTTCATCTTTTGCTTCTTTTTGTGACTATGCTTCAAATATGTTTTTCTTGCTACATCTGTGGAGCTCCTCTATTTATTTGATGAAAGAATAGAGTCATGACTCCCTTTGATCAAGTTTTCTTTCAAAAACCCTAAAAGCTTTGCCTTGTCTGTTGGGCTGACTGATTTCCTTACCCTATTTTGCTATGATACTTATTTTTTCTACTAAGTTGTATCGTTAATCAGGGCTTCATGAATTTGGTCCTACTCTATGCTACTGAATCTCAACCCATACCTTTCCACTTAATTTGATTAGTGGTTTACCTTAATTAATTCTCCTTGCCTTGTCTACATTACTACTGATTATCTCCTTAGTTTGAAAACTTTCTGAACCTAGCCTTAATTACCTGTTCTATACTGGTACTATTTTTGAAATCTTTCCTTATTTGTTATCTCCAGCCGTGTATGATTTATTTCCTTATTTGTCACCTGTCCTTTACCATTCACACTGGCTCCCTTAATCAAAGAGAGATTTGAACCAATTTTCTATGTTGAGTTCTATAATTACTGAAGAATTGATTCTTGCATTATTTTAACCAGTTTTCAAACTACTATATAAATGACTCTCTTCTACAGTCTTTACACACGAACACAGTTCAGAACACACACACACACACACACACTCAAACTCTCTCTCCTTTCTCTACTACTTGTGCTACTGCTTATCTAGCTAGCTGAAAGCCAAGGCTAGACTGTGGAACTCTACTTGTTTTACTTTTTCTGCACTTTGCTTCCTTAACTGGTATGTTCCTAGTTCAATTCTGAAACTCAACTCTATGTGCTCCATTGTTTGTCAATCCCTATCTCTTTCTGCACTAACTTAATGGCTCATGTTGTTTAATTGCCCTTCTTGTTTACTGCTTTATTCAGCATGCTTAAGTTCTGCCATATCTTGTTCAAATGTAATCAGCATATCTACTTGAGTTCCTGTTTATGTCCCTCAACTAGTATGTCTCCTAATGTACTTGGTTAATACCAAGCCATGACTAATTATGTGTAATAGACCCATGCATGACTACTCCCATACCATGTCCCTATGTATTATTACTATTCTAATTTCAAGCATGATTCCCTCGTTAACTCTTTGAAGTAGTAGTTGCTACTTGTTCTTTGTGCTTGCTGGTCTATATGCTTCTCTTCTCATCCATGTTTATGTGTTTCTGATTTGGGCCCTCTATGTCCATAAACCCTTACTTCCCTGCTTGTGAATGTTGAAATGATACTACACTTTGAGTTTGTTATGTGTGTGCTGGCTTGTTCCAAGTTATTATTGCTTTTATTCCCTTTTTTTTTTTCAAAATTGTTCTGTTGTTTTTGCAAATTTATTTCAAACATGCTATTTCAAAACTGTTTTCCAATTCAACCCTTTTTGTTTTCTAACCATGAAAAGAACTCCCACATATACTAGTAGACCACTAGGTTCTGCCCCTTTTGTGTGAGCCTTGCCTTGGGACCCTTGAGCTTCCTCTGAACTTGGACACATAAAAGTTGGTCTTTTCCACACTGTACTTACTCTGCCTTGGCTATGAAATCTGGGTGTGAGCACTTCCCGGGATCCCTTAAGGTCCTTAGGGAACTCTGACACACCCAGATGTAGGAAAGACTATGGAACAATCTTGGCACCTGAGGTGGTTTATTACATAACTCAGGGAGGAAGTCCAAATCAGGTGTTGAAAAGTCTGGGCCTGTTACAGACTCTCTATAGTATAATTTTTACTTTTCTCATGTAATTCATTCACATGGTCTGTAATAATTTGTAAACGAACATTGGGGTTTGGATAGTGAAATGGGGGAAGGGGTAGTTATGCATGTTATAGATATCAAAAGGGATAAAAGCCATGCTTTAGGTCTGTATTTCCTGTATGTGTAGTAGAAACCATGCTCTTAGGTCTCATGTATACTATTTCAACATCTCATTTTTTACATTCTTATGACTCAGAAATCCTGCTTTAGGATAAAAGGTCCTTAAAACCTAGATTGCTACTCTTGCACACTTGAAAGCATGATCTATAATATCGTAACCTTTTTATGCATTTAGAAATCTTGCTTTAGGAAAATTCTGCAATCCTGTCGTGCATTTAGAAACCCTGCTTTAGGAATTCTGCATATAAACCATCATGAGCTTTATACATGCATCTTAGATACTATGTTTTAGGATCTCATTCGTACTTGTATTCACACTTAGTGTAAATTGCTGATTATAAAAGAGGTAAAAATAGCTTCACATTTGATTATCCTGTTTAAAATAGACTGGTAACAATCCCTGCATTTTATAACACCTAGAATAGCATGCTCTTTGGAAAAAATGACTTCTGAACTTCTAATGGTTCTGGTAAATGCTTAGGCAATCCTTAGGTATCCGATATCTTATAAAATTAGAAACTGCTCTTTGTGTGTACTACTTAATGATTAACATGCTTAAAATAAGTAGGCAAGCCTGATTCGGACTTCTTTTCTGAGTCATGTAATAGATCTGGTTATGCTATTATCATTTAGATACCATGCTTAAGATATGAATTAAGACCTTAATTGTGTACGAGTCATGATGTGTGTGTGCATTACTTGTGGAGGTGTATCTAAGCCTTCTATCTGTTTCTGTGTTTTTTCCCCTAAATGCAGTCTTATGTGTTCTTATTTGACGCCTAGTATTTTGCCTTTAAACCTAAGGGTCCACCTAGAACCTTCCCCTTTTTAGGATAGGAGTCCTAAATTCCTCCAGGACTGATAGGAAGGGACGAGTAGCAGCATGCAATAGGAGTCGAGACCAACCCTCGCTTTAATTACCTTCACGGGGCGGGAAAGGGTAGATATGGATATGATGACCGATGCGCTAATACCACGTATAGCCCCTCTTTGAAGAGTGTCATACTGGATATTGCATTGATGTGATCCATATTACAAACAAACCTAGGACACCCCCTTTACATTCATAAGCATGCTTAGATTGTAACTCTTTTCAAAATCTCATTTTTTCACTAGTTGTTTTTCAAACACTTGTGTATTTAAACTAAAATATCCTACTATTTGAGCCATACTTGTTTATTTTCTAATTGTACAATTCACAAAAATTGCCTGGCCGGGAACCACACTAGTGGATCCAGAGGGGTTCCTAACACCTTCCCCTTAGGATAATTTCAAGCCCTTATCCTGTCTCTGGTTACCAAACGTAGTTATGAATGAACCCTATAGGTATCCTAACGCACCTTAAATCATTAGGTGGCGATTCTTCAAAAATGCAACCCCCTTTCCCAAAAGGAAAGAGTTGTCCCAACCAAATGTCATGAACCCGATTCCCCGAAGGAAAAAGGGGCACGACAGAAGCGGAGGCCCAGTCCCAGTGGTTCGTCACGGAAGTAGAAGTTTGGTTGCTTCTGCGACGCTGCAAATGCGGTTAAGCTTCCAAAAAACTGAAAAGGCTGGACAGAAAATTTAAATTCAAGGGTTCGTGATTTTGCTTCATTTGAAACATTTCAAGCTCGGGATTGGGCGATTTGTGAGAGTATTTTTGAGGGTTTCCTTGAGGTAATTCACTTGTGCTCATTTTTTTATTCAATAATCTTGTTTTCCCATTGATTTACCCACCTAGATTGTGTGGTTTTGAGGTATAAATTGGAAGTTTGAGGCCAAGGATTTGGAGAGTTTGATTTGGGGATTTGGGTGGCGATTTGGTATCGGATTTTTGTAAATTCTGTATGGTTGGACTCGTAGTTTAATGGGCTTTCTGGTTTTGTAACCTTTATCGGGTTTCAAGGCGTGGGACCGGGGACCGGCTCTTGAGTCGAATTTTGGCTTTTGATTAATAACTTAGTATTTTCATATAGAATTGATTCCTTTAGCCCGTGTTGATTGTATCGAATCGTTTGTGGCCATATTCGAGGTATTTGGAGGCAGATTCACAAGGCAAAAGCGTGTTAAAGTAGGGATTTGCACGGTTTGAGGTAAGTGACAGTTTTAAATTTTGTTCTGAGGGTATGAAACCCCGTACTACGTGTCTTGTGATTGGTGTTGAGGTGACGCACATGCTAGGTGACGAGCGTGTGGGCGTGCACCGTAGAAATTGTGACTTGGTCCATTCCATGAAACTGTATACATGAATAATATGTTGTTACCCGTAAATTTTCCATGTGATATAGAATTTGAGTTGTAAATCCTATTAGAAATCTTGTTTAGGCCATGTATACGTATTGTAGGAACCCTCAAAGGTCGTGTACATGTTAAATTATCTTCTAAATTACTATTTTGTATTCAGTCTCAGTTTTACTTGCATATCATATCTCAGTCTCTATTGTTCTTTGTTGCTACATTATATCATTTCTGCTTGGGCTGATTATCATGATTACTAAGAGCTCGAGAGACTGGAAAGGTTGATGATTGAGTGAGGCCGAGGGCCTGATTGTGAGGATATTTATGGACTCGGGTTGCACGCCGCAGAATATTTTATTGATTTATGTCATGATTGGCTTGTTATAGCGCTTGGGTTGAAGCATCCCCTCCAGAGTCTGTACACACCCCCAGTGAGCGCAGGTACCTACTAAGTGCGAGTGTCGAGCGACTGAGAGGAATGAGTGATTGTGAGGTTTGAGTGTATGGGAGGACTGAGTAGTTGTTGCTCTGAGATTATGCATTTGGTTCCATTACTGTTGTACTTCTGCTTGCATATATTACTGTCATAAAATTTCTGAAAGATATTATATTCTGTTTCAATTGAACTTGACATGAATTAATTGTTTTAGCCTTACTTGATGAACTTGAAAGCATGAGTATCTTTTTATTTTTAAATTTCTGTAATTGAACTACATCTGTGAAGCTTGTCACTACTTTTAGTCCATTATTTGGCCTTATTACTTACTGAGTTGGTTGTACTCACTCTACACCCTGCACTTCATGTACAGATCCAAGTGTTTCTAGATACGGTGGGTGTTAATTCTCTGCGCAACTTGATCATTTGGAGATTCCAAAGCAGCTGGCCGGCATTCGCAGACCTTGTCTCTCCGTTCCTATCTTCCAGGTTTATGTATTTAGTTTTAGTTTTTCATATACAGTAGTTCCAGACTTGTGTTGTATAGACGCTCAAGTACTCTGTGACACCCTAATTTTAGGAACTTCCGCGTGGACTTTTGGGGGTTTCTATCCTGTTTATGAGAAGTTTTATTATTTAAATTGCTTTAATAACTGATTTTCAATTAAAAGTGTTTGAAATATTTTGAAATGTTGGTTTGCCTAGTACCACGTTAGGCGCCATCACGGCAGGCTAGGGTTAGGCCGTGACAGGATTGATATTTGGTTATTGCCTTTCATCTTTGCTTATAATTTCCTTGAATGATTTCCTGATTTACTTGCATATCTTCTTTATATGTTGGATTGTTGACTGAGCAGAACACTTTAAATCCAAGAATTGTGAGCATCAAAATGGTTTTACCTGAGGAAATGTTCTATACTTGTTGGAATTTTTAACTGCACAAGTGTAAGTGAGTATCATATATAGTTCTTTATTCTTTTATCTCGACGAGGTTAGTTAGGATACTTATTGAGTATATAGGGTCGGCTGCACTCATACTACACTTCTGCACCTTGCGTGCAGATCCTTGTATTGAAGATGTAAACGGTGTTCCAGTTATGGCTATCACTTGTCCTTGGTAGCATTAGATTCGGATTATGTTCATTTACATTTCAAATAGATAATGTAATTATTTCAATTCAGTTTTGTAAAAATCTAAGTCTTAGTGGCTCATGACTTGTACTACCAGTAATTGGAAAATTTTTTGTACAAAAGTTCAGTTATATTATCATTATTTCTCTCAGTAAATCTCATTTGAATTGGATTATTATTAAATTCTATTACCTAGCGGGTTGGGTGAGGTGCCATCATGACTAGTTGGATTTTGGGTCATAACAAAATAGCACCCAGATGATTAATTTAATAAATAGCAGCCGAAGTATACAATTGTAGTATATTGTATAATACTATAGTATATTGTTATAGTATATTGTATATTGTTATAATATACCATTGCAGTATATTATATACTATTAATATATACTGTTGAAGTATAGTTTTTTTTTTGTAACTAAATATTTTATTTATTACCAAGAGCAGCTTTACAAAACAATAGCTAACTAACATAGTTAGCTAAAACTTCCTGATCATCCTCTATAGCTACTAGAGTCTAAACTTATGGACTATTTCTCTAGCTTTTGTTGTTGCTCTCATGCTACAAATACAAGCAATTTCTCTAGCTATTGATTCACTATTTCGGTACATTTTCTCAAATATTCTCATATTTCTCTCTATCCATATACTATGAACAAATTCTGTATGTATCATCTTAAATATATGTGCATTTTGATTCTTCTCTTTAGCTCTTTTAATAATCTCTTGTTGATGCTGATGCCAATCTCTTGCACACTTTAGTTAGACTTGTGCCCACTGATTCACTGTATGCTATACCTCTTTAGCAAGGATACATTCCCAAAATAGATGCTCATGAGTTTCCTCTGCATTTCTGCACATGACACATTGTGTATCCATTACCAAACCCCATTTTACTAACTTATCAGTGGTTAGTAATCTGCTTTGTAGTTGTAAACATAGTGTAAACTTTGGGTCGAGCTGCATTGTTAAACATCATGCATTTCTAAGGTACTCTTGTATCCTCCCCTATCAGCTAGATATATATCTGTCTTTTAATGCTCTTTCCTTTCTTGAATCTCCATTGCAATCCTTCAAAAGTTGTTCTAGCTTCCATGATCTTTTTGTCATCCAGCATGCTTGTTGTGGAATTATCATTGTTTCTATCGCTTGGCCTTTTATGTAGTAAGCATGGATCCATTCTATCCATAGCTTGTCTTGCTTCTAAGCAAAATCCCAAAAGCACTTTGATATAGCAGCTTTATTCCACTTTTTTAAGTTAGCCAAGCTCAAGCCTCCAACACTATTTAGAGCACATACTCTTTCCCATGATATTAAGGTCTTCTTACTGATGGTGTTGCTCCCAGACCATACATAGCTGTGACAGTAAGCATCAATAGTTTTCAGAACTTTAGCACGCAGTACAAAGAGCTGAGCCTAGTATGCTTGGACTCCAAATAAAACAGTTTGCACCAATTGTACTCTTCATCCATAAGATAGCTTATTTGCTGTCCATGTTGATATCCTTGCCACTATTTTTTCAATAAGTGATTTCCATTGCACCAGAGATAGCTTCTTAGTTAATAGTGGAACCCCTAAATATTTGAAAGGGAGTTCATCTTCAAGCAATCCCAGTTCCTGCACAATTTTATCTCTCTCTTATCTAGTTACACCTCCAAAATAAATTGAACTTTTGCCCATGTTTGCTTTGAGGCCTGAAGTTGCTGAGAACTGATTGAAAACCTACTGTATAGTGACCATAGATGATAGGTTTCCTCTATCAAATAGTAGTAGATCATCAACAAAGCATAAATGAGTGATTGCTAGCTTTGAAGATCTGGGATGATAATGAAATTATGTCTTCTTTGATTCTTCCTTTAGACTCTTACTTAGGTACTTCATTGCTATAGAAAATAGAAATGGAGACATAGGATCTCCTTGTCTAAGACTTTTAGCAGCATTGAAAGGAACTGCAGGCTCCCCATTTATTAGAATAGTGTAACTAACTATTTTCATGCATTTTAGGATCCAATTGATGAACTGATTAGGGAATCCCAACTCCACCAAGACTTGTTCCAGATAGGCTTTTTGTAGGTCTATTTTGATCATGCATCTTGGTGATACATGTTTTCTTGTATAAGCTTTCATTAGTTCATGTGCTAGAATAATGTTGTCTCCAATCTTCCTCCCTGGAATGAATCCTGCTTGTGACTTACTAATTATATAGGCTATGACTTTTTGCATCCTTGTTTCTGTAAACTTTGAGATCAATTTATATATAACAGTGCAACAAGCTATTGGCCTATACTCTTTCACTGTTATGGGCTTATCATTTTTTGGGAGTAATGTGATAGCTGTACAATTGATGGCATTGTACATCTTTCCAGTGCTAAAAAACTCTTTTACTGCTTCTTACACCTCTTCTTTAATGGTACCCCATGCTTTCCTATAGAAAGTTGCATTATAACCATCTATACCAGGAGCTTTATCTTCACCTATGGACTCAAGGCCTTGTTGGATTTCCTCTTTAGTAACTGGAGCTATTAGGGCTAGCTTGCGCTGTTGAGTCAGTGTTGGTCCTCCCTTCATAGTCATCTTATTAATGGCTGGTAGTTCTTTTACATAGGATCCCATCAACTATTTATAGAACTTCACAATCTCCTCTTGGACTTCCTATGGGTCTGTAAGATTCCTTCCTTCTAGTGATGTGATCTCCTTAATGGTCTTTTCTGGCTTCTTTCTTTAACCACAGCTGAGAAATATTTTGTATTTGAATCCCCTAATTGGATCCATTTGGCTCTTGATTTCTGCTTCATGATGTTCTCCTCTATCATGGACCACTTTTCTAGGTTCTGCATTGTAGTCCTTTCCTGTTCTACTAGATCATCTGACCATACTGATATCAGTTGTTTCTAGATCATCACTAACTCATTTCTTGCTTTGTCTACTCTCTGTGTAATGTTTCTGAATTCTTCATTATTCAATTTCTTGAATAATGGTTTTAGTGCCTTCAATTTCATCCATACATTTTTCATCTTCCAGTTTGAGAGCTTTTTTTGCCATACTTGTTTCACTATATCCTGAAATTTCTCATGGTCTGCCCAAGTGTTGAAGAACCTTAATGGAACTTTGATGTCCCTCTGAGTTTCCTGAAGAGCCAGTACCATTGGATTATGATATGAGATTAGAGGCACATAGTATTCCATCACAATATGCCCTCATTCCATCATCCATTCATGATTACCAAATGCCCTATCCAGCCTGCTACAAATTCTCTCATTACTTTGTTGTTTATTAGTCCAGATGTAGTAATCCCCTATCCATCTTACTTCAATGAGCAGTAGATCATGAATACAGTTATTGAAATTCTTGATCTCCCCATATTGGACTGGATTCCCATATATTCTGTCTTGTGGATATAACATTGCACTAAAATCTCCAACTATTAACCATGGTATATTGATCCCTTGAGCCAGTGTTTTAAGTGCATCCCTCATACTTTTCCTTTCCTCACATGTGTCATATCCATAGATTACAGTTATAACACATGTCTTATTTGATTCTACTATATTAACTTGACAATGTAGCAATTGAGCTTCTTCTTTCAGCATATCTACTGTGTATAGTCTACTATCCCATAATAGCCAGATTCTTCCATTGATTGCACTCATATAGTTGTTCAGTATTCCCCAGTTAGGTGCCACATTAGCTGCCACAGCTGGTGCTTTGTGTTCTTTGACTTTGGTTTCTATTATTCCTGCCAAGGTAATATGTTTTGTCTTCATATATTTCCTCAATTCCTTCCGTTTATACTTCTTATTTGCACCCCTTACATTCCAAAAGATCCAATTCATATATTAATAACTAGTTCCACCTCCTTTGTCAGGAGGTGCTGACTTGGATCCCCCATGGCATCTACTTAACACTGCAAATACATTCTTTGTTGGCACTGAGTATAGTATTGGAAACTCTTGTAGATTGAGTTATGGTACCCTATCTATTGCTTTCCCCTTGTCAGGGGTGTTGGTATCATTTCCCTCTCTTTGTTGTTGATCTTGCACTATATCAGTTGTTTGCCTCTCAACAACTTGTATATGTTCACCATCTGCTTCTATGTTTCTAGTCTCTGTTCCTTTATCTTGACTTTCTCCTTTGTTGGTGCTGTCATGCTACTCTTTTGGTTGTTCTTTTGTCACCCATTTCTGTACTATTTTCTTGTGCCCTCCTTGTTTAGTTGGTCGTTCTTCATTCATTCTCTGAATCTTTGGGCATTCATGTCCTATAACCTGGGATTACTCACAAAACATTGGCTTCCAGTCGTATGAAACAACGTGCTGGAACACTCTACCACTAGGATCCTTCACTTCCACATGATCTGGTAATGGTTTGGTCACATGAACTTCCACTAGAATTCTAGCATATGACACACGCATTTGCTTGGCAGTGCATTCATCTGCATACATTTGTATTCCAATAGCACTTGCTATCCTGCTGAGTGAGTTAATTCCCCAACAGTTCATTGGTAATATTGGGAGTTTGATCCATATTGATATCTCAGTAGGGAACTCCTTATCAAAATCAAAGTCAGTTGTCCAGGGTTTCAAAATGATGGGTCGATTGTTAATAATATATGGTCCAGTGCATAGAATTTCCGGCATATCATCAATGGATTTGAATTTGATGATGAAATACCCTTCCTCATGTATAAACAGATCTGGATCTGCTATTTTTTTCCATTTGACATCTATATACCTACGTATTGCATTATATCCCGGGCAATCTCCAATTACATAAGCAATTAAGGCTCCTTTCCATTTTTCTGTTTCCCTATCCACATCCTCATTTTCTAGTTGAATAACAACATTGCCATGCACAAATTGAGGCACAATATAAGATAGGGTCATACCATTTTCTACTGATCTGTTCTACACAAATAGACTCGCCTATTTTTGTGTTGGCTGTTGTATTGTAGCTTGCATTACTGTTCCATTGGTTTCCTGAGGTTTCTCTTCTTCAACTGGCTTTGGATCAACTCAGACAGTTCCTTCCACTTCTTTCAGCTTCAATTGAGTTAGATCTGGGCTCAATTGAAGCGTCTTAGCAGCTGTTGTTCCTTTAGATGACGATCCTGGCTCCAGATATTTCTGATTCAGCTCACCCATTTGCACTGGTGTTACTTGACTTTGTTCACCCTCTGTAGCATCCGGTTGCATGCGTCCTCCAACTGAGCTTCCAAATGTGATTACTGGTAGTTTCCTAGGTATATCGCGTCCTCTTCCCCGGCCACGAACTCTCCCTCCTGCCATGGCTAGTCGCGCCGGCGTAGGTTTACTAACTTGCGCCGAGAGCACGAGAAGAGAGAGAAATTTATTTTTCAAGTATAGTTGTACACTCTTTAAGGATAGTCCAATCAAATTGTAGCCTCTTTGGCATTGGTCAAGCTTAGAGTATTTAGAGAAATATATATTTTTAGCCGGTCCTAAAAATAATAGCCGATAAAATATAAATTTATATATATATATATATATAAATATACATAGTTTATGTATATTTTGGCTAACGAATGCATTATTTCGATCGAACGACCAATTTACCTGAACGTTTACGCTTTTGTAATTGTAGCCCACAAAGAACGTTGTCACTTTCACGTGGATGTACATGCATTTTCTAAGGAGTATTTGCATCTATACCCACGTTTTGTGTCACGTTTTAACTTGTACCCACTTTGCAAAAAGAATTGCAAATGTACCCGCTTTTTCGCATAACTTCAGCATACGTGGCTGAAGTAACAAAGGCAATTACGCAAAACTTCAGCATTTTAGTAGCCGGGCCTGAAGTTCAGCTCTAGAGCTGAAGTTTTTGTTTGTAACTGGCAAACTTCAGCTCTAGAGCTGAAGTTTTTGTTTGTAAGCTTCAGCTCTCGAGCTGAAGTTCTTATTTTGTAATTGTCGAACTTCAGCTCTAGAGCTGAAGTTTTTGTTTGTAACTGGCGAACTTCATCTCTAGAGCTGAAGTTTTTTTTTGTAAGCTTCAGCTCTAGAGCTGAAATTTTTGTTTTGTAACTGTCGAACTTCAGTTCTAGAGATGAAGTTTTTGTTTGTAACTGGCGAACTTCAGCCTAGAGTTGAAGTTTTTGTTTGTAACTGGTGAACTTCAGCTCTATAGCTGAAGTTTTTAAAAACCTTGAGTATGTACTGCTGAAGTTTCTATTTTGGGGGGAGGAACTCATACCTTCTGCAGGGATATATACATGACCAATACTGCAGAAAAATCATTGATTAACTATCTTTCATCCACATGATCTTTCTGCATGCGAGAGTTTGAGATCGGATGACTTTAAATAGCATTAAGTAGTACTATTTTAGCTGTTGGGGATATTATAGCTCCATAAATGTCAAGAAGACTAGATTCTTTTGAGCTGCAACACTTTAAATTGGGATTCCGGTAACACAATTGACTCTTCTTTTGACAAACATTGAAGAAGCATATTGAAAATAAAGTTTTTAATTATGTATAGTAAGATGGCTTCTAAGGAATTGAGTGAAGCCACAGAAGGAGAGATATTGTTACATCAATGTTAAGTTCCGGAGAGATATGGAGATCACTGGGAGAAGGAGGAGGAGAAAGGGGGCTGAAACTTTTTAAAAAGTGGATACAAATTAAAAAAAATTTAAAAAATGGGTATAGGTTAAATGGGGGCGACCAAATAGGACGCCCCGTGCAATTTTTAAGTTTTCTATCGGCATCTAAATGGGCCGTGTTTAAATGGAAAAGGCCCAAGACAAAGTCTATCCGTTTGAAATTGTAAGTGAATCAGCATAGATTAAGATAAAAGATAATATTACTGGATATTTGGGAGAGAATAACAGTTTAATTTAAGCTTCTAAAATGTAATTGATGAAAGTCACCTCTTGATTTTCTGGTGTGACCAATTAGAATTGAGAATACAGTTATATGAAATTTTTACCTTCTATAGCAAAGTTTTACACTTTATTTATTTAAATAAAAATTCTTTTAAAATATTATTTTCTATAACTACCTTTTAGTTTTTGCAGCAAAATATGTATTTATGCTCACTTCCTACCGTTAAGCCATTAAATATACTGTCTAATATTTTTTTCTCTCCTTCTTTCAGTTTATTATCTCCCAAAATCATCGCATAGTATCAAAGTTCTCTCGTGGTCTTCCCAATTAGAAAAGCAGCGTGAAATAGCCATCTGATGATTGATTGAAAACGCAAATCTTCACCGCTCGGGCATCAATTCCATTTCTGGAGAGGTTTCTCCGGAAGAAGATTGCTCTGACTTTCTCTCTCAGGTATTTTATTTCATTCCTCTTTATCTCTTTCTCTCTTTCGATTTGTAGCAGAATTTATTAAAATTTGCAGAATACCCACTAAATCACTCAATTTCGAAGGGGCATCTTTCGATTTTCAAATCATTCAAGAGGAATTTCTATTTGCAGGTTTATCAGTAACCATTGAAGCAGAAAGGAGAACAAAAATACGCATTGGCGCTAATTGTATATGTATTTATATGTATTCGAGTCCGCATACATTGATTTTTAGTTTCTACAGTGGTTATCTCTTCTTGTATTTAGATGTATTTATATGTATTCATAAGGCATACACTAATTTTTATTTTGTACAGTGGCTTTTGACTGTTGTATTTTGATGTATTTATTTGTATTTGAGTTCTTACAACAACATTTTTAAATATATTGTTAGTTCTATCATTTTAATGTTATTCATCCATTAGTTATGCATTCAATCTAACTCTATTCATCTGTATTTTCAATCTAGCTGTATCAAATATTGTGAATACAAAAATAAACTTGAATACATTGAACACAACTATTAGATATAATAGAATACAAGCACTAGGTTTATTATGAAATATGCATGCAGTAGGTTACTATTACAGGTTGTATCCAGCATAAATAAATGATGTATTCATATACAAAAAATCGAATTTCAAAATATTTGTGTAGATACTTGTATCAATTTCAAGCAGAACCTCGAACAATGTCAGAAAAAAATTCAAACTGTATCAGAAAAAAAAAGACTGAAACTCTAAAGAATGCTCTGTTTTTTGGTGTTTAGCGTCTGATAAATCTTCTCATTAATTGGATTGATAATGTGTTGTGTGTTAAAATTGATTTTGGTGAGTTATATTAGGAGTGTATCCCATTAAATTAGCAGCTTTCCGTTATTAAACAACTTGAGAGACCTATTATTACGTTGTATTCATGAATACATGGTATGAATACAACGGCTGACAGCTGAACTGCCCTATTTTTTAGCCGATTTTTGCTACTGTATTCATGAATAAAGTAGCTCGGATACATCGAATACATTACCATAACAACTGAAAGGTACCTAAGAAAAGTAATTATGTATATGATAGTTATATAAAGTTAATAGCCACTAAACAATAGGTTATTTCTGAAAATTCCTCTGTAGAATCATTGAAGTACCGAAGGTTTAGTCTAATTGAACCAAATCATTTCCAATACATAGCCGGCAGTTCTAATGTATTTGAAAAGTGGATCCTTAAAAAGGTTGATGTAATGGTGAGTAATATCAATTAATCATATGAAAATAAATTATTAACCTATATTTTTAGGTTTAGAAATGCTTCTAGAAGCACCAGCATCCTGCTCCATTTGATTTTCTTTTTGCACTATAAAAATCCATCTTTGTGCAAAATAATTAGAGAAACAAAAGATTACTCAGACAAAAAGAGCTGATTTAAATATGAAAAAAAATACCAGATGTAGAATGTCTACTCCCAGTTATACTCGTTTTCATAACTATTTAGATTATTAGCGTGTATAAGAACATATTGTACATATCACTGTAGAAACCAAAAGAGCCTAAGACGTGTGATATATTTTTGTTATCTCTTCAGGTATTAGCTTTTGCTTTTATACAATCAGAAAATATTCTACACGGAAGAACAAAAAAATAGTTCACCGCAATATCTTTTTTTGTCGTTTTTTTTCCCCGCTGATTTCTGAGAAATAACTTTTATTTATAATAAATATGTTTGTTTACCCTCAAATTAGATAACTATTGAATTTGTATGTGATTTTAAGGATTCGCGAATTAATTTGACACAAAGCAATAAATTGGATTAGATTAAACAAGTAAAGACGAAAATAAATTCAAATAACACGCATGGAATAGTTTCGGCCTCAGTGAAATATTTTTCCTCGATCCGGGCTTACGGTGACCAGCGCTGATGAACAAGATAAGAGCTAATGACAGAGAGAAATAATAAAATATTGCATTGGAATGCGTTACAGCGTGTGTTGTGAATTATCAGACTCCCTTTATATAATATGAGAGTCTCACCCTAGGTACAATTCTATAAAAGGTAAAAATCTTCTGATTAACTGATTGCCGGTTCTCCATCGATACGTGCCAAGATTATCCCCGCCGTGATATCCGGTCGGTCACGAATATCATGGCTTTATGTTGGCTGTGTTCGATTACTTGAAAATGTTCTTCGAAGTCATTCAAGGCCAGGACCGATCCCAACCATGACCCTGTTATTCTCGAGGGTGGGTGTCATGGTCCCGAACTCCGGATCGATGAGACCTTTACCTCGATTTCAGCCCCTTGTTATCATATCTCGTGCTTGGCTTATCACGTCGGAGAGGGGTATATCACGAGACCGGTTTTACCTGTATACAGATAGTCCCCTCATTCTCAAAGAGTAAACGATGAGAAACAACATGAGCTCCCGATTCCTACTTCGATACGTCGTGACGGAAACGACAAAATATCCGAAACTTCTCATCGGTCACGTCATAATGGCATTAAATGCATGTCAGTCGCCGGTCGGCTATCCCTGGATGTGAAGCATTGCCGATTTCTTTTAAATACCACCTCCTTTGTTCATTTTCACTTTACATCAAACCTTCTACCCTCGTATCCTTAGGATTTCAATACTCTTTATCACTTTTACCCCTGTTACACAAGGTTCTTTGCAAGAATTTCCACCCATCTTCTTCTCAAGCCAACAAGTCCAATCCTTCAACTTCTGTCCCTTCTTCATCTTTTCCAGATTTTACTCCATTTTTACTTTTTAAAGGAATGGCAATAGTTTCCAAAACCGTTCCTCAAAAAGAAGCTCCTTATACTTCGTGGCCGGCCACTGAGTTCGAGGAGACCGCTCCGGGTGTGGTTGTTAATGAACCAGTACCCGAACCCCGCTTGAAAATGTTCATCACCGGGGGATGCTCAGTCAATGATGATTTCAAGGTTGAAAATCCTTCCTCCATGAAGGGTCGGTGTGGGGAGGTCTCAAGGTACATCTGCTCGATTACAGAAGAGGTCCTCCCTACGGTCCAAAAGTACTGCATCTGGGCCGATAAAAACATAGTAGTTCCCGACCCCAAAAAGGCCATTACCACCCATGTCGAGTGATATCTGAGTGTTTATACTTATCCCTTTACATTATGACCAGTGGACCCGGTCATCATAGACTTCTGTAAGCGATACGAGGTATGCCTCGATCAGATTCATCCTTCAATGTGGAGGATTGTGATCTTTCTTCAATTTTTTGTGAGCAAAATTGACTCCTGTTGGTTCACTATGGATCACCTGCTTCATTTGTACAGTCTTTGAATATTCCGAGGAGGCTGATAAATCTCGTGCACCGGGCCAGTAAAGCCCTGTTCTCAAGTATCGATGAAGACCGTAATCGAGCCTGGCAAGGCCGTTTTGTCCGAGTGAGAACTTCAGACTTGATTCCGGCTGAATGCGGGCTATTCCCCGAGAAATGGAATACGTCACGTAATATTTTTCCTTCAAATGTTTAATTGTATGCTTACTTCTCTTTTCCTCACTGGTATTCGTGGTGGTACAACCATCACTCAGGTCCAAAATGTTGTCCCTCACCTCAAAGAGTGGGTCGAGGGTATCATTTCACAAATTCCCTATTCAGAGCGCTCGTGGCACAAACTCTCGAAGGGCCAGTAGGAGGCCCGTTCCCATGGTAAATTTCCTTCCCGAGTAGGTTGCATTAGGTTTCTCCCTTGAGAATCAAATCCTTATTTCCTTTACTTCCTTTTGCAGGTTTGCTTAAGGATATCGAGCATAGGCCTCTAGTTGGTAGTGAGAACTTGCCTGTTGAGTCTCCTGCTCCGAGGCTAACCAGAGAGAAGAAAAGAAAGAGGACTCTGAGTTCCCCGATCTCGGAGAAAAAGAAAAAGTAAAGAAAGATGGTGTGTAAGCCAAAGGAGATCACCATCTCCCGAGTGCTTGACTAGGATTCACTCCTCCGGTACAAGGATGAGCCCGAGGAGGACGATCCCTTTCTGGTCCATGGACCGCCTATGCCCAAGGAATAGGTAATAACCGAGGGGTGAGGGGGGGGGGCGACAAAGGAGGCCAATCCCCCTCAAGTTCATGAGGTCGATGCAGCAGTGAGGGTCGAGAACCCTCAAGATGCCAGTTTTGCCCCGCCCAATGTCATTGACATAACAGGATCGCCTTCGTTCCGGAATCTGTTATGCTCCGCAATATTACATCAATATTACGTCCCGCAGTATTATATTACGACGATGTTATGCTTTGCAGTAATATGATACAATGGTGTTACGTCTTGCAGTAAAATATTACGATGATGTTATGTCTTGCAGTATTTCATTATGGTGATGTCACGCTCTGTAGTATTAAGTTACGACAGTGTTATACCCTGTATTATTATATTACGCTGATGTTATGCTTTGCAGTAATAAGTTACGACGATGTTGGACCCTGCAATATTTTACATTGAATTTGTCGTAAGGTAATTGACATCAGTCCAAGGAAAAGATTATTTGGGGATTATAAGGATTATGCTATTTCACAAGTGATTAGTAATTTCAAGAAGGTGAAAGGGGGAGAAAGTCTAAGAAAATGAATTTTGTCAAAGTTTAGCATTTTGGGATAAAATACAACCCAAGCTAAAATACCCGGTATTTATGGACTAGTGCCATACAAGGTACTACATGGCCATGATAGTAAGGTGTACAAGGTATGTTAAAAGTGAGTAATATTTTATGTAAGTGGGAATAATTCTCAATTTTACGGGTAATTGATTAATTTCCGGGTAACGGGACATTACCTAATAAATTGGGGATATATTTGGATAAGATTAAATCACCCCCCCATAACATTGCAGCCACGCAAGGATTAATTAAGTGACTCATAATGTCACATTCCAAGGTGGCATACTATGAAGAAGCTTGAGGCTTAGTCATTAATTAAAGGTAGTAACATATCAATGTCATTCCATAAGCAATATGGATTGCATCAGAAAGTCAATCCAAGAATTTGAAGCATTGCTTCAACAAATTCATCAAATCTTGAATAGCAGTACGTGATTTCTTAGAGCAAAAATCTGTACGATACCATAAATGCTCAATTCATTCAAGATAAAACCACAAGATACATTCTGTCGTAGGACCAAAACATGAGGAAGCAGAAACAATTCAATTTTTGGGTCTAAGTTCAATCCACGAAGGTTTTCAACGGGATAAATATAGGAGTTGTTCCTACTCTAGGTATGTTAAGGCTATCCCTTCTTTCTCTTGGCATGATCCATACGATACGAATGAAACATGTAAATGCACAAATTTCATGAATGACTCTATTCATAGAAGTATTAGAGATATCTATGTTCTTGAATTTTAATGTGTCATAATATTTTATCATATGTTCATGAGTCTCATAAAAATACGAAAGTTGAAAAGAGTTTACTTTATGATATTACTCAAAGGCAAAATACTCTTATGAAGCTCCAAAAATTTTTATTAACGTACTTTTCATGCATTGCATTCATGTGCATTGACCCACGACCAGATGGCGTTATATACGCGTATATATGATTGTATATATATGTATATGGGATATGGGAAAAGGTTACGGCTTTATATACGTACCACCACCTGATCAGCTGGTACATGATTATGATGTTGCCCACAGTGGCTGAAATATGATTCAAACGGCGTTATATACGCGTATATATGTATGTATATATATGTATATGGGATATGCGAAAGATTATGGTATTATATACGCACCACCACCTGATCAGTTGGTATACGATGATGATTTTGCCCACAGTGGCTGATATGATATGATTGGATGCCCTCAGAGGCTGACGATGTTATGAAAAATGTACCTATGCACAACATGATATTCATACGCATATGTATGACGCAAAAAGTAATTCATGATTTACAAAGTTATTCAGACTTACAGTTTGAGTCACATACTCTATATTTCTTCCATGTCTCTTATGTATTTATTATGTACCTTACATACTCGGTACATTTTTCGTACTGACGTCCCTTTTTGTCTGGGGACACTGCGTTTCATGCCCGGAAGCCCAGATAGATAGGTTGAGAGCCATCCAAGTAGGCTATCAGCTCAGCGGAAGATGTTGGTGCGCTCTATTTGCTTTGGAGTTACGTGTTTGGTTAGTATGATTTAGACGTGTATTGTTTGGTGCGGGGGACTCTGTCCCGGCCTTTATGACATTTATGTACTCTTAGAGGCTTGTAGATATATGTCGTGTACGTGAAAGATTGTACGGCCTTGTCGGCCTATGTTTTGAATTTATAAATGATCATGTTGGCCTATTAGGCCCGTATGTCACGTGTATATGATGATGTAACAAGAAAGATATATTACGTTGGTACTTGGTTGAGTAAGGTACCGGGTGCCCATCGCGGCCTATTGATTTGGATCGTGACAAAAGTGGTATCAGAGTAGTTCTGTCCTAGGGAGTCTACAAGCCGTGTCTAGTAGAGTCTTGTTTATGGGTGTGTCGTGCACCACACTTATAAGCAGGAGGCTACAGGGCATTTAAGACTATCACTCTTTCTTCTTACTCTAGCTCATGTGATAGAGCTCACTTATAAGAATTCAAGTCCCGAGCTTCTATTTTTATTCGTAATAAGACGATGCCTACGCTCAGAAAGATGATCGATAAGAGATATAGCTGTGGAAGTGCTGAATTAGAGGAACTCGACTTTGTATCGTGCTTATGATAAGTAAATATGAGGTTTTCAGCAGATCATGTGCGTACTGAAAAGTGTAAGCCTCTTGATAAGGAGCCTTAAGGCAAGAATGCTTATCCACCTTTATAGTGAAAGACAATGAGAGACTAAAAATATAAATACAAGTTTCAACAAGCAAAAGAAGAAAGATGAAAAAGGGTACGAGGCGCCCAGTTAATGAAGGTTAACAACGTTTATAATTGAGGCAGAGGAACATAAGATTTTTAAGTTATATTCAACAGCAAAAAGAGGTATATACAATTGGTCACACCCATTTCAGTTATACCCTGTGGGGGCTAACAGGTATAGTTAAGAGAAGGATGAGATATCAAGATCCGGCTGGGGTTAGAGTAACCCGAATTGGTAAATGGATTACTTTCATTTGTTGGCATTTCCAAAGGGTATTACAAATATGCCAATGATCTTCTTGTGAGACACCTAGATGGGGCACCCTAGAATATTACGATTAAATGTGAATACTAGCATTCAGAAGATAGGCAGTGAAAGCCTGGATGGGATAAATATTACCTTAAGTGTGGCTCTTATCCCTAGTAGAGCGAGGATGTTGAGCAACCCAAAGAGCCATTGGATGGAGCAAAGGGAAGATAAAAGTGAAAGAATGTCGTATTGAAGTTTTCACAAGAAAAGGGATATGCAGAAGTATTAGCAGAGTAATGAGAAGAGAGATAAGGAAGCATTATGAATAAGGTGTGATACATAGATGAAAACGGTAGAGTGTTACAGAACCTATAGTCAAATGAAGGAAGAGACGAAAGGTGATGGACATTAAGACAACGAAAGAATATAGCCCATAAGGTTATATCCTCATTTCGAGAAATAAGTTTGTAACTCCATTGCGACTACCAGAGGGGAGAGTTAATCCCAAAAGTAACAGAAATCAGTATGGACTGGTAAACAAGATAAACTAAATATGAATTAGGGACTGAATGATTGGAAAATACTCAGCATCATGGGAATTTCAGATTTCGTTCCGGCGGTAATAAAATGGACCACAAAAGAAGATTCATGATGAATTCAGAGAATAGTCATTCGGGGAGATGCTTCTAGTTAAAGGTACCAAATGAGTGTTACGGGGATAAAAGAAAGTGTCACTAGAAATGTAGTCAAAATATCAGTTTAGAAGCAACCATACAAGCACAAGGGCATGGAAGTAAGCAAATACAGATGATTATAGGCAAGTAAGGACATAAAAAAAAGGTCCGTAATAAGCTCACAGCTTTATGAGAGTCAAGGGTTCTTCCTAAGTACTACAACGAAAGACTAGCTGAGGAGATAAGAAAGAAGGCTTCAACCTAAGCACAATGACCTAAAGAGGAAATGGTTGTGTAACAACAATCTCGCAACAACATTGTAAGCATTCCAAAGTAAAGTGGCACCTACCGTGGCTAATGAACGGGAAGTAAAAGTTAAAGGTAATATTCGAGATCATATGAGTTGTATAAAAACTCTGGCAAGTGTGGGCACTAAGATAAGTTAAGTATGGACGCAACGAGGAGGCAAAAAGACTAGGAAAAGTAATAGCTTACGTTGAAATAAAGCTAATATGGAACAAACGAATTATTTCATCAATGATCCAGAGTTAGTACGTTATGGATACACTCAAGATTTTGGAGCATTATCCAGGCAGCATATTTGTTGGCAATCATATAACTATAGAAGACTCTGGTATAAGTTAAAAGAAAGAACTAAGCCCAGTGTATAGACAAAGGATTGAATTGTTAGAAGATTGTATCATGGATATTCCATAACGCCCATAAAAGGCTAAGGTAATAACTGATACCATGAGCCACAGATCAGAAGATAGCTTAAGCCTACGTAAAGGCTGATTAGAAGGAAGAGAAAACTAAAGAATTACATCAGCTAAGTAAATCAGGAGTCTGATTATTGGACCTAGAAAAATTATATAAGTTATGCTAGAGAACATGACAGAATCACTCTTAATATCAGATGTTTAAGAGAAATAACACAACAACCATAATCTATAGTGGCTCTACAAGGAAGCCAGTCAGAAAAAGTACCATCCTCATAAGAAGTCAGTACGAAGCTCCCATCGAATTGTGTATGTAGCAGAGGTGCGAGTATTATAATAGAGCTTCAAGTTATGGACGTGAATCACACCTAGGTGGAAGGGAGGTCAGGAAAGAGATTGAAGATACGATGCAAAATTTTAAGGTAAGTAAGGTAAAGGTGAACAACGTACGAGATACTCAAAGGCAGAAGATCGTGATTAATCCATACTTCAAATAGAAGGCTATAAGCACGGGGATCCATTAACCAGGAGTGATATAGGTATCGTCGACGACATGTCTTCCAGCCTATGGTTTCTAAATACTAAGAGATCTAGTTAAGAAAGTAGAGAAAAGTTGGAGACGATGTATTGTCTTGCTTGATGTTCCAGAATAACATAAGGAAATCTATGGTGCAAGCAAGTTGAAGGAAAGTTTATATATGAATATGTATAGGTCGCAAGCTAAGGTGTGGTAGAGCGACAAAGTTTTAAGGAAACATGAGTAAGGATGAGGAAAGGCAAGTGAAAAGGTGACGAGAATGGATAAGTCCTCAAGATTAAGTCCATGAAAATAAGAGAGATAATGGTTTCTCTAAGTTATTGAAAGTTCAGTATGGCCTGAATGAACTCAAAGGAGTCTAAGACTAGTAGCATTTAGAAAAGATGGAATGCTGCCCTGATAGTACAATGATGGTGTAATTGTGATGGATAAAGGATGACATTTAGGCCTTCGAGTGAGTAATGATTTGAAGAGGATTTCATGGATTGTAAGAAATTAAGATACTCCCATAAGGTGAATCACACTATGAAATACAATTATGGGAATCACTCCGAATATTCCTTGAAGTAACGTAAGCTCTAGGGGCAAAGTATTACGTAAGAAATTTCAAGTTATTAGTAGTATATTGTAGATCAATATTGAGGTGAATCAATAATGGATGGACAAAAGTCACAAAGTATGAGATGAGATTAGGCCGTCATTCTAAAGATGAGCTGTAATGAGGAAGCATTAAAGGACTTAAATTTATACATATGGAATAAGCAACGAGAGTAAGCTGGGATTTGGTAGCAGACCTCAGCAACAATAATAAGAGTTATGGTAGTAAATTCATACGGATGGCTAAACGGACCTATGCGATGAGATATAGCAATATTCGTAAATTCAACAAAGTTCCGAGCAAAGAACTTCAGTATACTCATATATGCCGAAACAGACATCTGATCAAGCTCTACATATGAAACCTAGAGATTGGGCACACTTACAAGGTCAAAATCGTACAGGCTGCATGATGAAAGGTAGCAACAGTTACGAGATTGGAAGGATTCCGACTACAAGTTGTGGGGTGAGAAGGAGGCCTCATGGGGGAATGCCCTGGACTTTGGACTTATTCACAAAATAGTCGCCTAGATGGCAAGGGAAGTTCTAAAGTATTTGGAAGATATAAATTATGAAAATGATAAAAGCATTAGCACACATTCGAGGACGAATGTTCCAAAGGGGGGAATGATGTTACGCCCCGAAATATTACGTCAATATTACATCTCGCAGTATTATATTACGACGATGTTATGCTCTACAGTAATATGTTACGATGGTGTTACATCCTGCAGTAAAATATTACGATGATGTTATGCCTTGCAGTATTATATTACAGTGATGTCACACTCTGCAGTATTAAGTTACGACAATGTTGTATCCTGTAGTATTACATTACGGTGATGTTATGCTTTGCAGTAATAAGTTACAACAATGTTGCACCCTGCAGTATTTTACGTTGAATTTGTCGTAAGGTAATTGACATCAGTCCAAGGAAAAGATTATTTGGGGATTATAAGGATTATGCTATTTCACAAGTGATTAGTAAATTCATGAAGGTGAAAGAGGGAGCAGGTCTAAGAGAACGAATTTCGTCAAAGTTTGGCATTTTGGGATAAAATACGACCCGAGCTAAAATACCCAGTATTTATGGACTAGTGCCATACAAGGTACTACATGGCCATGATAGTAAGGTGTACAAGGTATGTTTAAAGTGAGTAATATTTTAAGTAAGTGGGAATAATTTTCAATTTAACGGGTAATTGATTAATTACCAGGTAACAAAACATTACCTAATTAATTGTGGATATATTTGGATAAGATTAAATCCCCCCCCCCATAACGTGGCAGCCACACAAGGATTAATTAAGTGACTCATAATGTCACATTCCAAGGTGGCATACTAAGAACAAGCTTGAGGCTTAGTCATTAGTTAAGGGTAGTAACATATCAATGTCATTCCATAAGCAATATGGATTGCATCAGAAAGTCAATCCAAGAATTTGAAGCATTGCTTCAACTAATTCATCAAATCTTGAATAGAAGTACGTGATTTCTTAGAGAAAAAATCCATATAATACCATATACGCTCAATTCATTCAAGATAAAACCACAAGATACATTCTGTTGTAGGACCAAAACGTGAGGAAGCAGAAACAATTCAATTTTTGGGTCTAAGTTCAATCCACGAAGGTTTCCAATGTGATAAATATACGGAGTTGTTCCTACTCTAGTTATGTTAAGGCTATCCCTTCTTTCTTTTGGCGTGATCCATACAATACGAACGAAACGTGAAAATGCACAAATTCCATGAATGACTCTATTCATAGAAGTATTAGAGATATCTATGTTCTTGAATTTTCATGTGTCATAATATTTTATCATCTGTTCATGGGTCTCAGAAAAATATGAAAGTTAAAAAGAGTTTACTTTATGATATTACTCAAAGGCAAAATGGTCTTATGAAGCTCCGAAAGATTTTATTAACGTACTTTTCATGCATTGCATTCATGTGCATTGACCCATGACCAGATAGAATTATATACACGTATACATGTATGTATATACATGTATATGGAATATGGGAAAAGGTTACGGCGTTATATACGCACCACCACCTGATCAGCTGGTATATGTTTATGATGTTGCCCACAGTGGCTGAAATATAATTCAAACGGTGTTATATATGTGTATATATGTATGTATATATATATGTATATAGGATATAGGAAAGATTATGGCGTTATATACGCACCACCACCTGATCAGCTGGTATACGATGATGATTTTGCCCACACTGGCCGATATGATATGATGGGATACCATCAGAGGCTGATGATATCATGAAACATGTACCTATGCACGACATGGTATTCATATGCATATGCATGACGCTAAAAGTAATTCATGATTTACAAAGTTATTCAGACTTACAAGTTGAGTTATGTACTCTGTATTTTTTTTATGTCTCTTATGTATTTATTATGCGCCTTACATACTCGGTACATTTTTCATACTGACATCCCTTTTGTCTGGTGATGCTATGTTTCATGCCCGCAGGTCTAGATAGACAGGTCGAGAGCCCTCCAAGTAGGCTATCAGCTCAGCGGAAGATGTTGGTGCGCTCCATTTGCTTCGAAGTTGCGTGTTTGCTTAGTATGATTTAGACGTATATTATTTGGTATGGCGGGGCTGTCTCGACCTTTATGACATTTATGTACTCTTAGAGGCTTGTAGATATATATCGTGTATGTGAAAGATTGTACGGCCTTGTCGGCCTATGTTTTGAATTTATAAATGATCATGTTGGCCTATTAGGCTCGTATATGACGTATATATGATGATGTAATAAGAAAGATACATTACGTTGGTACTCAATTGAGTAAGGTACCGGGTGCCCATCGCGGCCCATCGGTTTGGGTCGTGACAGAATCGATGATTGGTGAGGCTCAAACGACGAAGGAGCGATCGAATGAGAGGGTCCATGGAGCGGATGATCCCTTCCAAAGCTTTTTTGATGGCATGGACTCCACTGCCACGGAGGACATCACCAGATTAGGTGACTTACAAGTACAGAGGAAACGTTCGTCCTTTAGGGCAGGTAGGTCTAATTTGAGCCCGAGACTGGTCAACCGATTCCCTGCCTCGAGTGTGGATCTTGGTCAGATGCGTTCAATTATCATCACCGTTCCGGAGGATGCCCAGGTTCTTTGCGTACCCATTAGGATAGCTAGTTACCTCTGGTGCCTGGTGCCTGGTGACTGAAGAAGACTAGGCAAATATGAATGAGGTGGATTCTCCGTGCCTGTTCAACAAAGCACAACAGGTGCTGAATTGGGTAAGGTGCTGCCAAACCTTTTCATTTTTGAGTTTTGGCTATTGGTAATCCTGATTTTTCTTCTCATATTTGCAGGCCTTGGTGCTTAACCACAAGACCTTCCTTCAGTACCGAGATGAGCTGAGCCAATTCGATGCTGAAGCCAAAGAGGTCTCTGAGAAGAGAGACATGTACAAACTTCTCGGCAAGCAACGTGAAAAAGAGGCTAAGAGTCTTCAAAAGTTGGATGCGGCTCAAAAAGAACACACTGACCTGGTGGAACAGGTAAAAATATTTGAAGTTAGTGATGATGAGCTAGATATGGTGAGTAATAGTTAGAACCTGCAAGTCCAACAGAAGATTGATCGGATCGACCAGCTCCGGGCCGAGATTGACGTAATTAAGGTCAAGGCTGAAGAGTGGAAAGTTAAAATGGACTACTTGGCCTCGGAAAGGGAAACTGCATAAGCACAATTGGCCTCAGTGGAGGCTCAACTTCGAGTGATGAGGGAGAAGGCTGAGGCACGTTCCTAGAAAATCGAGGAGATCCAGTCTCAACTGAGCTTGGTTGTTGCCGATCGGGAGACCCTTGCCAGGGATCTTAAAATGGCCAAGACAGTGGCTAAAATAACCAAGGTTGATGCTGAAGAGATGGTGGACCAATATAGAGCCAATGCCGAGGCATTCCAGGACCGCTTGAACAATATTATTGAGTATGAGAAACAGCAATTTCGAGGGAGGCTCATGAGGAAGTTCATGCTTGGGGTTTTGATTTATCGGCCGAGATTGAAAGGGATAAGGGGTTCGAGGCCAAGAAGTTGGCATACACCAAGGACAAAGAAGACTCCGAGGGTTGAGGCAGATCCGGGGACGGAAAAGACCCCGATGGTCCCAATGATGAGGCGGGCTTCGGCGTGAACCAAGCTGCTAAATGCCTTTGGAGATGTTTTTGCTTTATATATTTTTTTGTCAAGGCCATTTGGCCTTTGTAAAAATCTTTGTCGAGGCTGTTTGGCCTTTTTAAAAATCTTTTAACATATATATATATATATATATATATATATATATATATTTTCCTTCAAAAATTTTCAAGCATTTTTGCTTTTTCTTTATTTTTGATAAAGATATCGAATGCCTTAGTACGTAATAATTAGGCCTTGTTCGGAGGTTCGAACATGCCTCGTTCCTGATATTATTCTGCTCAAGACTAGTGGGGGGATCGGTATGACCGGGAACTTTCCCTAAAGTATTTAGAATATTTTAAATTATAATTTGTCGAGGGTAGCCTTCTGAATGTTTAGAAATTTTGAAGGCCTTAAGTTTTGGTTATGGATCTCGGACATCTCCGAGCCGTTCTAGAACGACCGTAGCCTTTTTAGTTCAGATGTTGACCAAAGGGCTTGTTATCCCGAGTCATCCGGGATTACCCAAGACAACTATTCCCGAATGGGGATGGTCGTAGCCTTTAAAGTTCGGGCACTGCCTAATAGGCTTTGTGCCCCCGGGCTTTGCTATCCTGATCCGTCCGAATCTGCCTTGGACGATAGTCCCCAAGTAAGGTGGCTCTTGGGATCTATGTCTTTAGGGGACCAAATGGAAGAAAGAAAAATTTTTAATGGGCAAAATATTTATCCGCAAGGTAAAAAATTCCTTTCATTTCTGTGCGTAATATACAAGGTTACACATGTGTACAAGCTTTGTGTCATGGCTCTGGCGATCTATGTGGGCATGGTTCATTTGACTGTTTGGCCCTTACGGTAAATCCTATCGATCGATCCTAGGTTATTCAAGTACAAAGTTTTTTTCTTGCCAAAATCATTATCTGAGGGTGATGCACCCCAGTGTTCGAGGCTAATCATAGAGAAGCCTCAGATACTGTTAAATTCGAGGCTAATCTAAGTGAGCACAATCTACTGTTTCCTCGTTAAAACCTTGTCGAAAAATTCATTTGAGACAAAACCGGTTCAAGAAAAAAAGAGTGCAACGCATGATTTGAGGCGTAAAAGTTGCATCATTCCTTGAATTTCACCTGCAAATGTTAGTCCAATCATGTAAATAAAATAAAATTAACGGGGTCGTACCTTAGTAGTAGTATCGTTTCAAGATTCCAGTTGTTTGGTAGTCTCTCACCATTCATTATTCCAAGTTTGTATGATCCTTTTCAGGTAATCTCGATAATTTGATATGGACCTTCCTAGTTCGGCCCTAATTTCCCATCATTCGGGTTTCAGGTGCTTAGTGTGACATTCATTAACACCAAATCCCCGAAATTGAAGTGTTGAAGGTTGTCTCCTCGATTGTAATACCTTTCTATCCGTTGTTTTTGGGCGGCCAACCGGACGAGGGCGGCCTCCTGCCTTTCGTCTAACAGTTACAGGCTCGTATTCTTGGCCTCGTCATTTGATTCTGTTGTTGCATATCAGAACTTGAGTCTTGGTTCACCTAATCATAGCCTCGGCGCCATAAACTAACGAGAATGGGGTTGCCCCGGTGCTCGACTTCGAGGTCGTCCGATATGCCCATAGCACTTCGGGCAAGATTTTATTCCATTTTCCTTGGCGTCGGTCAACCTCTTTTTGAGGTTTTGGAGTATGGTTTTGTTCGTGGACTCCGCTTGCCCGTTTCCACTAGGGTGGTAGGGTATTGACAGGATCCTTTTGATCTTATGGTATTCAAAAAACTTGCTTACTTTGTTGCCAATGAACTGCTTTCCATTGTCACACACGATCTTATCTGGCATTCCAACCGGCATATTATGTGGTCCCAAATGAAATCAATGACTTCCTTCTCCCTGACTTTCTCAAATGCCTGGGCTTTCAGCCATTTAGAAAAATAGTGAGTCATAAATAATATAAATTTAGCCTTACTAGGTGCCCATGGAAGGGGGCCGACGATGTCTATTCCCCATTTTATGAACGGCCAGGGTGACAAGATCGAATACAACAGCTCCTCGGGCTGGTGAATCATCGGAGCTAGCCTTTGACATCCGTTGCATTTTTGTATGAGTCCTTTTCCATGTCGATCTAGTAGTAGCTGACTCTGATTATTTTTTGAATTAATGATTTAGCGCCCGAATGATTTCCATAGGTGCCTTTGTGGACTTCCCTCAGAACATACTCAGTATCTCCTAGCCCTAGACATATTGCGAGTGGACCATCAAACATTCTCCAAAATAGGGTACTGTCTTTGGACAAGTTGAACTGGGCTGCCTTCGTACTTAGAGCCCTCGATTCCTTAGGATCTGAGGGCAGTTTCCGGTCTTCAGATACTCTATATACTTGTTTCTCCAGTCCCAAGTTAGGCTTGCTGAGTTTATCTCGGCATGACATTCTTCCACTACCGATCTCGTGAGCTATACTACCTCTCCTGAGTTAAACTCATCGTCGTCAACCGACGATCCCAAGTTAGCGAGAGCATCGACCTCGTTGTTTTGATCCTGAGGCACATGTTGTAGAATCCACTCCTTGAACCGATGTAACGTTAGCTGTAATTTATCCAGGTATCTCTGTATCCATTCCTTCTTGACGTTTAATGTCCCATTAACTTAGTTCACCACAAGGAGGGAGTCGCACTTAGCTTCGATCACCTCTGCCCCCAGGCTTTTGGCCAATTCGAGACCTGCAATCATGGCCTCATACCGCCCTTGTTGTTAGTCAATTTTACAGTACTAATAGATTGTCTAACTATATTACCTGATGGTGGCTTCAATACGATGCCAAGTCTAGATCCCTTTGCGTTCGAGGCACAGTTTGTAAAGAGGGTCTAGATTCCAGAGGAAGTTCCCAAGTTCAACAAAAATTCTCTTTCAACCTCGAGCAAAATTTGAGATTTGATGGCAATCCAGGGTCGATATTCAATATCATACCCACTGATTTCCACAGCCCATTTGGCTAGTCGTCCCGAGAGTTCAGGTTTATGCATTATGTTCCTCAATGGGTAAGTAGTTACAACACATATAGGGTGGCATTGAAAATATGGTTTTAGTTTCCTAGAGGCGCTTAACAAAGCAAGCACCAAATTTTCTAGGTGAGGATACCTAGTTTCGGCCTCACCTAGAGTCCAACTAACATAATAGATAGGAAATTATGTACATTATTCTTCCCGGACCAGGAATCCACTTACCGCTACCTCGGATACTGCCAAGTATAGGTACAACTGTTCATCTGCCTTCGGGGTGTGAAGCAAAGGTGGCCTCGGGAGGTACCATTTGAGTTCCTCCAAGGCCTTTTGGCATTCCAGAGTCCATGAGAAGTTATTCTTCTTCTTCAATAGTGAGAAGAACCGATGGCTCTTATCGGAGGACCTCGAGATGAATCGACCCAAAGCGGCTATGCGACCGGTTAACCTTTGAACGGCTTTGACATTGTCCTCAACAATGATGTCTTCAATGGAATTGATCTTATCAGGGTTAATCTCGATCCCCTTGTTGGATACCATGAATCCAAGAAATTTCCCAGACCCTACTTCGAACGCGCATTTCTCCAGATTCAGCTTCATGTTGTACTTCTTCAATATGTTGAAGGTTTCCTGCTAATGTTTTAAATGGTCCTCTGCTCCCAGGAACTTAACTAACATGCATGTCATCAGTGTAAACCTCCATTGATTTTCCTATTTGGTCTTCGAACATCCAATTTACTAGGCCTTGGTAAGTGGCGCTGACATTTTGTAGTCTGAATGGCATTACATTATTGTAGTAGGTATCGAACTTAGTGATGAAGCACATTTTTTCCTGGTCGCCCAGGTCCTTCCGATTTTGGTTATACCCAGAATAGGAGTCGAGAAAACTGAGGATCTCGTGGCCGGCCGTCGCATCGATCTTGTGATCGATGTTAGGAAAAGGGAAAGAGTCTTTAGGACATGCCTTATTCAAATCTTTATAGTCTACACACATTCTTAATTTATTCCCTTTTTAGGGACAATCCGGGTATTTAACATCCCGAATCGATCCTATTTTAAGGAGTTTAGATACCTCATCTTTGATGAATGCATGTTTGATGAGGTCTCCTTTTCTGGTTGATTGGATGAAACTTCGAGTCCAGGAACAACTTGTGAGTAGTAATTTCCGGGGGGGGGGGGGTCATGTCAAGGTGGGACCAATTGAAACAATCTGCATTGGCTATAAGGAATTAAATGAATTTTTTCCTGAGGTCGAAACTTAACCCTGTGCCCAGGTGTACCTTACAATCGGGCAAATGCTTGATCAATACGACTTGATCCACTTCCTCGACTGTTGACTTCGTGGCATCAGAATCATTGGGAATTACGAAGGACCTGGGGAGCCTGTAGTCATCGTCCTCACATGTCCCTTGCTTCTCCGGTTCGTCGAGACCGGTGTTGCTGATTGATATTTGGTTCCTTCCTTGGCGACCGAGTTCGGATCTTTTGTCACTGTAAGTGTGAATATCGGAATCAACTCTTCAACCGCAAACATTTCCTTTGCGACTAGTTGTTCTCCGTAGATTGTTTTAATCCCTCCTGGCATTGGGAATTTTAACACTTGGTGCAGAGTCGAGGGTACTGCCCTCATGTTGTTGATTCATGGCCTCATGAACAGGATGTTGTACCTCATATCGCCTTCGATTACATAGAACTTGACTTCCTGGATGGTCCCGCTGGTGTTCACCGGTAATTTTATCACCCCTTTGTGGTTTCATATGCCATATTGAACCGTTATGAACTCGAACTGCAGGCACAATTTGATCTTGTAGACTGAGCTGTTCCACAACCCTCGATCTGATGATATTGGCCAAGATACCTGGATCAATTAACACACGCTTAACTCGAGATTTATTTATGTGTACGGATATTACCACTGCATCATTATGGGGCTGCACGTTCCCTTTTGCGTCTTCGTCATTGAAAGACAAGGTTCCTTCAGGCACATAATCCCGAGTCCATTTTCCCTTGTTTGGTGCGCTTTAACATCCGCCCCTAGGGAGTGTCGACCCCACCAATGATCATGTTAATGACATGCTGAGGTTCTTCCTACTCGACTTGTTTATTAGAATCTCTATTCCTTAAATGATTCATGGCTTGATCGCTCAGGAACTCTCGGAGATGTCCATTATTGAATAACCGCGCTACTTCCTCTCTTAATTATCGGAAATCCTCTGTTCTGTGGCCAAGACATTTGCACATTAGATTAGGATCCCTTTGGGCTGGATCAAACTGTAGAGGTTAGGGCCATTTGGTATCTTTGATGCATCTGATGGCAGACACGATGGCAGCGGCATCGACGTTGAAGTTGTATTTTAATAATCTTGGCGCTTCCTTAGGCCCGATGGGCCTGTCAAAACTATTTTTACTCATGAGTCCCCCGCTTGTTTTAACCTCGATCACTCCTCCTCTCACTTCTCACAGGGTTTTTCCCAGACCCATTACATCTTCGGTCCCCGTTGTATGGTTGATAATGATCCCTATTTGATCTTGGTTCACGATCAATGTCGCTCTTGACCCTGTCGATGGAAACCGCATCAGGAAGGGGCCACCAGTTGATTATCTTCGACACTGATTTTCAATTGATACCGGTTTTGCACGTCGGCCCAAGTAACAGCCAGATACTTTGCTAGATTTTGTTCCAACTGTTGTGAGGCCAACGAGCTTCGGACATTAAGTCCGTGGGTGAAGGTCTGAACAACCCAATCATCCGCGACAGGAGGCAGGTCCATCCGTTCCATTTGAAACCGGGACACAAATTCTCTGAGCATCTCATTCTTCCTCTGTTTCACTTTGAAAAGGTCTGACTTTCTAGTCTCAATCTTGATAGCCCGGGCGTGTGTTTTTACGAAGGAATCTGCAAGCATAGCAAACGAGTTAATAGAATTAGGAGGTAGGTTGTGATACCATATCATAGCTACCATTTACAGAGTTTCCTCGATATTTTTCAGCAGAACAGACTCGATCTCGTCATCTTCCAAGTCATTCCCTTTGATGGTGCATGTGTAGGAGGTCACATGCTGATTTGGGTCGGTCGTTTCGTTGTACTTAGGAATCTCGGGCATGCGGAACTTCTTAGGGATAGGTTTCGGAGCTGTGCTCGAATGGAAAGGTTTTTGAACAAACTTCCTTGAATCCACACCTTTTAATATCGACGGTGCTCCTGGTATTTTGGTCGACCCTGGAATTATAGATTTTTACTTTTTTGTTATTGGCTTCGATTTTCTTCTCTCCTGATTCTACCCGTTTTGTTAGCTCCTCGAGCATTTTTATAATCTCGGGGTGGACCCCCGACTCATTTTCATTTTGCCTTTCCATGACCGGTTCATTTCTGCGGGTGACTTCCTGGGACAGCTCGGGCTCAATCCTGCTTGGAGCGCGGCTTTGGTTCTGGAGCTGGGCTAGCCTATTGGGCCTATAACATTTTAAAGATCGCCCTCAAGTTGATCCTATCATCTTCGCCGCCGTGCGTATTTGGTGCAACCGATCGGACTTCTCTGCGAATGATGTTCTCAGGATCGGTAGGCAAATTTGCATTGATGGCCACATGCGAGCTAACATCGATCGGGTCTGCAACTAGAACTCCGTTGAGGTCGACGAGGGGCAACTCGTTACCGGGTGCCACATTGTTATTCTCTCCATGGTGGCCGGATTCAGCATCCACGTTTAGAGGGGCATCCTGGGAGTTCTACATTTCAACCTTTAACTTGAAATCAAAGATACTCCAAAGAACAAGTGTAAAATAGGGTGTGTTATAGAAGTTTATATCAGATAACCACTATTATCCTTAGCCCCACGGTGGGCACCAAACTATTTACCCTCAAATCGGATAGCAATTGAATTTGTAAGTAGTTTTAAGGATACCCAGATAAATACACAAAGAAATAAATTGGATTAGATTAAACAAGTAAAGACGAAAAAATTCAAACCACACGCATGGGATAGTTTCGGCCTTAGTGAAAGCTTTCGCCTTGATCCGGGCTTATGGTGACCAGCACTGATGAACAAGATAAGAGCTAATGACATAGAGAAATAATAATAAATTGCATTGGAATGCGTTTTAGAACGTGTGTTGTGAATTATCAGACCTCCTTTATATAGTAGGAGAGTCCCACCCCAGGTACAATTCTATAAAAAGGTAAAAATCTTTTGATTAACTGATTGCCAGTTCCCATCGATACGTGTCGAGATCCCCATCGTGATATCCGGCCGGTCATGGATATTACGGCTTTCTGTCGGTTGTGCTCGATTACTTGAAAATGTTCTTCGAAGTCATTCAAGGCCAGGACCGATCTCGAACCATGACCCCAATATTCTCGAGAATGGGCGTCATGGTCCCGGACTCCGAATCGATGAGACCTTTATCTCGGTTTCGGCCCCTTATTATCATATTTCGAGCTTGGCTTATCATATCGGCGACTGGGGTATATCATGAGACCGATTTTACCCATATACAATGTTTTATTTATTAAATATTCTGATAATAGAGATAAAATATGGCACTTAGTTTTCATTCTCGTTTTACATGCATGTGTGCAAGCTAGTTCTCCACAAAAATGCCAACTGTGACCAAATCATTATACTAATATAAGTAGAAAAACAATCGTACAAGAAAAATGCAAGTGGGTTGTTGCTTCTGATTTTCTAACTTAGTTTAATTTTAGCCATAGATAAATTGTTATAATGGTAGTGTTCCAATTAACATGCGCGTAGCTCAATTATGTCGCCGAATATATGTGACTCGCTCTGTTTCAATTTATGTAATGTACTTTGCTTTTTAGTTTCTCCCAAAGAATAATATTTTTTTTATATTTAGGAACAATTTAAATTTAAATTTCTCATTTTACCTTAATGAGATAATTTATAACTAAATTTCAAAAGTTCTTCAAACTCCAAGTTCAGACAAATACATCATATAAAATGGGACAAAAAAAGTAATTATCACCGAGCACAAACGTGAGATAATAATACGTCCACCAAAACTTAATCGGATAGATAGAAAGAAATCAATTCATCATTTATCCAATTTTTTATGCCATAGATCTTTCTTTTATACAACCACTCTAACTTCTATTTTCTGTTTTCTGTTCTGATTTAGTCAAATAACTACTAGTAAATCATTGGTCCCCTCCATACACCTCCCTTTTTTCCATGCCAATTAACTCCCGATCCAGAGATGCAGAATAAAGAATGAGAAAGAGGGAGATCAACACTTGTGGATCAAGCTATTTGGTCAACAAGTTTGGTTTTATAAATGCTTGAGTTACAATCTTATCCAACTAATCTGCTTATTTATATAACATTTGCATTTATGTAAGATTTTGCAACTCGTTGACTCCACGAGTTGGGCAGAGTGGAAGCTAAACAACACCTTTACTCACATCCAAAGAAAAGTTCCAAGCAATTACATAACTCTAAAAAAACTTTAGAAACAATTGACTTCATTGACGCAAGAACATTTTATATACTGACTGATCACCATTCCCAAAACCAGCATCTTTCACCTCAGATGGATTACCTTAAATCACTGGTTGAAGTATTCTCCACAAATCTTGAAACACCTCCATCTTCAATCCAATTTATAGATGCAGCTCTTTCTTGTACAAGCCCACCCTTTGCACCACCTTACACAGATCCTAATCAAATATGCATAATTCGTAGGCACCTCATTTCTTTGCTTCAAAATTATCCTTCTTTAAGACCATCCATCGATACCTTTACACACGACGATGGCACGACCGCCAACTTACTTAATGCGAATGGAGAATTGCAAGTCTCTTCTTCAACCCCTGCAATTCCTCTTACCATTTGGTTACATGAAAGTTACCCTTTTATGGCCCCTATTGTCCTTGTGTCTTTAAATACTAGTTATCCAATTTATAACAACCATCCTTTTGTGGACTCTTCAGGTTCTATTTCTTCATTTTACCTAGTAAATTGGAAGTACCCTGGCTGCAACCTCTCAGACCTTGTCCACAACCTTATCAAGATCTTTTCACATAATCATCCCTTTTACTATTCAGCTCGTAGTGCTAATTCCTTTCACCCTTCTCTAGCTTCTAAAAGGGAGGCTGTGGACCGACTCTCGTGCACCCTTCATTATGACATGACGGAGTTGCTCTCTAAGACACATGAAGAAGTGGAGGAGCTTTCAACACTTACAGAACAAATGGTTAGAAGGGCTATTATTGCAGAAATTTCAGTTGATGAGCATGAAACTGAAAGGTCAGAATTGAAGGAGAGGGTGAAAATTTTGACAGACGAAGCGGATAAAGTATCGGGTTGGTTAAGAGTTAATGGTCAAAGTTCATTTTCAGAACATCCAATTGAGGATGCATTTGAAGCCAGTGATGAGAATTCAAAGGCACTGCTTGAATGTATTGCAGCAGACAGGGCAACAGAGGACTTGATATACTCATTAGACAAAGTAGTTGAGCAAGGGATAGTGAATTTAGGTACATATCTAAAGCAAGTGAGACTTTTGGCCAGAGATCAATTCTTTGGTAGAGCTAAGCTTGTGAAAATGGGAATATCACTCCAGTGGCTTGACTGAACAGTTTATGATATTTTCACTCACTAGTGAAAGCCAGCAGGCCCATATATGTATAGAAAGCCCAAGTTGAATTCTATATGTTTACCTCAAACTTTTTGTTATTTTGATATCCAAGTTGATGTAATGCATTTTGTTACTCTAATGTCTACTGGTTCTTTATCTTCTATCAAGTGTAGCTTGACTACATTATATCTTCAAATTTTCAATTCTTGAATATTCCGAAGGAGACAACCAAATTTGTTCAAAAGTTATACTGTGCAAATAGGGTAAAAACAATATTATTTGTGTCACGACCCAAAACCGACCCATTCGTAATGACGCTTATCGTTAAACTAGGCTAGCCAACACAACTCCTGAATCAACCATTTTCTAATAAAAGTTGTTTTTATACCATTTATAAATCAATAAGCGCATAATGATATTTAAAAAAAAGAAAAATGCGGAATAATTACACAAGCCCGACATCGGGGTGTTACTAGTCATGAGCATCTACCAAGGTCTGAATACAACAAGAGTCTAAATATGTACTAAATACGGTAATGAAAATGAAGGGAAGGAAAGCAATGTTGTGAACGTCGTGCAGCCACCTTCCTAACTCCGACGACTCCGCCTCTGAACAATCAACACCCGCTACCGGGTTCTAAAATACCTGAATCTGCACACGAGGTGCAGGGAGTAATGTGAGCACTCCAACCTAGTAAGTAATAAGAGTAAACAATGACTAAGCAGTAGGAAATGATGAATCCACATTTATGATAAACTCAATAAGCACAACAGGCTTTGAAATCAGAATACGAGTCAATCGTCTCATTTAAAATCCAGCTTTTGGTAAAAATCATTTGAAAATGCTTTCCAACATTTTCAGTAGGGGTTCAATAACATTTATAATAAAAGAGATGAAAACCATAATCGGCCCCTCGGGCAAAACATAATTCGTATACAGCCCCTCGGGCAAAACAGGAATCATAAACACCTCATAACATAAAAATCTCAGTGGAAATAACAAAGCCAAATCAGTGATCGAATTCCGAACAAGTCATAAAACTCCAGCTTAAATGAAAGTTATTTAAAAGCATTTGTTCAACATTTTCAACAGAGACTCAGTATAAAGAGGAGTAGAAATAGCAATTACATAAAAATAAGCCCCTCGGGCAAAGCATCACTCATATATGTATACAGCCCCTCGGGCAAGCCTCTCAGTTACTCGAGACTCAACTCTCATCAATCAATGCTCACACTCAGCACTCACACTAAATAAGTACTGTATAGTAACCGTTGCGGCGTACAACCCGATCCATATATCGCTGCGGCGTGCAACTCGATCCATATATCTTGTCGACGGCGCTCATTGGGGGTGTGCAGACTCCGGAGCGGCTCCTACAGTCCAAGTGCTATATCGCTGCAGCATGCAGCCCGATCCATATATATATATATATATTGTTGCGGCTTGCAGCTCGATCCATAAATATATAATCCGCACAACCAGGCCCTCGGCCTCTCTCAGTCATCAACCTCACAGTCAGACCCTCGGTCTATCTTAGTCATCAACGTCACAATCGCTCGGGCCATCAGTAAATCAGGGAACTCAACCTAAACAGTTTTCACATTTTAAGAAGTAAAGTGACAAAACTAGACTTAAACGATAACAGGTAAAACATGACTGAGGATATACTTTCAAAACAAATAGAGTGAGGAAAAGTAGTGAAAATGCCCTTAAGGGTCTCAACAGGTCGGCACAAGTCCCCAAACATGGCATACAACCCAAAATTTAATATCAATCTCTTAATTATGGAATATCATAAGATTTCAAATCAAATACACGACTTGACAGTCGTACGGGACGGACCAAGTCACAATTTCCAACGATGCACGACTCCACGCTCGTCATCTAGCATGTGCGTCACTACAAAATAGCACAACTATGTGAAATTCGGGGTTTCAAACCCTCAGGACAACATTTACAATCATTACTTACCTTGATCCGGTCCAAACTCTAACACGCGATGCCTTTTCCCTCACGAATCGACCGCTGGATGCTCCAAATCTAGCCATAATCAGTACATAACCATTAAAATATGTTAGGGGAACAAAGCCCATTCGAAAATACTAATTTACATCAAAAATCCTGAAATTGCTCAAACCCGGCCCCCGGGACCACATCTCGGATTCCGATAAATTTACGTCAATAGGTTCCTTATCTTATCACGAGTGTATATATACCAAGAACCTCAAAATCGGACCTCAATTGCCCCTTCAAATCCCCAATTTACACTTTCCAAATTCAAGCTCTAATTCCTCAATTTTAGGCTTAATTTCAATGATTAATTAGGTAAAATTCGCACAAGAATCGAATATTGATTTCAAAAAATCTTACCTCCAGGTGTTATTTCTTGAATCCCTCTTCAAATACTCTAAAAAAGCTCTAAAAACGACCAAAAATGGTGGAAATAAAACCCAAAATCGGGGACAAGACAACTATTTAAACATTCTGCCCAGGCCTGAAATCCTCCTTCACGAACGCGGTCAAAGCCTCGCATTCGCGAAGCACAAAATAACTTTGACCAGAATTTCCTCTTCGCGATCGCGACCTGCCCATCGTGAACGCGATGCTTCCTCAGACTAAACCTTTCCGATCACGTTACACCACTCGCGAATGCGATGAATAAAAATGCCTCAAGTCCTACTGACCAAATAACTCCACGCGAACGCGGTCCACTCTACGCGAACGCGTTGACCAAACATCCAGCTCTTCGCGAACGCGAAGGCTTAAGTCCTAGCCTTCACCAACTAACCCTTCGCGAACGCGAGGGCCTACTCACGAACGCGAAGGCCATTTCTCTGCAACACTGATCAGCACATTTTCTCCAATTCCAAACAACATGCAATGGCCTGATTGACCACCCGAAACTCACCCGAGGCCCTTGAGACCTCAACCAAACATGCCAACATACCCCATAACCTCATTCAACCTTGTTCCAACTTTCGGAACACTCAAAGCAACATTAAAAGACAAAAATCACATTGGATTCAAGCCTAAGAATTCCAAATTACGCTTTTGATCAAAAACCCAACCAAACCACGTCCGAATGACCTGAAATTTTGCACACATATCACAAATGAAACAACGGAGCTACTGTAACTTTCCGAATTCCATTCCGACCCCTATATCAAAATTTCACCTATCAATCGGAAAATGCCAAAATCTCAATTTTGCCAATTCAAGCCTAAACCATCCACGAACTTCCAAAATGCATTCGGATCACGCTCCTAAGTCCTAAATCACCTAACGGAGCTGACCAAATCATAAAAATTCCAATTTGAGATCATATACCAACAAGTCAAATCTTGGTCAAACTTTTCAAATTTCAATCTTCAAACTGAGAACTGTTCTTCCAAATTCATTCTGATCACCCTGAAAACCAAAACCAACGATTTACATAAGTCATAATCCGTCACACGGGGCAATTCATGCCCGAGAACTGACGATCAAGGTGCAAAAGCTCAAAATGACTGGTCGGGTCGTTACATCCTTCCCCACTTAAACATACGTTCATTCTTGAACGTACCCAGAGTTGTTCCAAATGCCAACCAATCGCTGAATAACCTTGACATGCATATACCCGGGGGTGATCCCATATCACCCTATCTCATATAGGTCTGATAAAAAATATAACTGAAATTTCACAATCCATCCTAGCACATAAACCTTAGAACCACATTTCCACCACCGAAATCATCCACAAGATTAAAATCTCACATTTATACTCTGAATAGGCCCGAACAAGCTGTAATAACCCATACCCGCAATCCTCGCTATCATTGCATGATATACCACATAACTCAAACGCTTGTAGCGATAACTTCTAATCATAGCAGCTGCACACAACAACCGAATATCGATAGGAAACCTCTTATCAACTAAAGTCTCATTCCAACAGTTTCATATACTGCCAATGATAAATGAAACACGCACAAGCCATAACTGTTTTCTCAGATCAACCATTCATAAAGCCACTTCTTCTTTGGGAAAGACCATAGCAAATTTCTGCGCCGAACCTCGATGTTATCCTTCCAACATGCTGAAATCAAATCTGTTTGCAGTCATTAAAGATCCCAACGATCTCATATAATCCAACACAACTACTCTAGTGACATTGACACATCAATACATACTAAAGCCACGACTTGTGCAATCCGTGCACCAATAAGCCACAATCCGAACTTACTCAAATCATGAAAATGACTCAAATAAAAGAGTTGTACCGCAAGTTCACTAGTACCACCACAACACAAGGCTGAGAACCCGCCACACATTATAGAGACAGAACACACAAATCTAACCAACAGGATCATACTTCCACATAGCTTCGCTTCAATGCGCGACCTCATCCAAACACTAGTCCACATGAGACACCTTAAGTTACTATGCTCAAAATCGACAATCGTGCGCAATATGATGTCTAAAACCAAAGCAATCATCATAACCACCGCGAGGTAATTACATAACACCACACAACTCGAAAGGACATAACCGATACGCCATCCACCGAGCAATACCCAGTGCTCTTCCCGCTCGAATTCCACTGAGAGGCCCTAATAACACCGCACCATATGTGCCTATAATCAACAAATCCTAACAGCTCATAACACGGAAAGGTAACTCATAGATTCCCCTGACTACTAATAGCTCAATAACAACCGAATCAACACATCCCTCACCCATGGAAACTCGAAGTCAACAAAGCCGTCTCGATTCAAAACACACATCCATATAGGTCTACCAATGAACCACACATCAACTCTAGTCACACAAAACAAATAAATAATCCTCTGAAGGTTCACAATGACTGAATCGTAGCACACACTATCATCTGACTAACTTACCCACATCTTTGCCGTCCACAACCATGAGCTAACATGTATATGAGAACTTCTAGTCTCCAAGTCCATAAAGTACACAAATTACCATATCTGATCCCAATTCCACCGCTCGCATATATAACATACCTCTAGTACTCAATCATCTCATGAGAGGTACACCTATAATTCTTCTGAGCCACCAAGCAAACTCGGTTATCATCCGTCGATCAGACAAAATAGTGCTGCAATACCAATAAAGCATCTGTAACTCAAACACATTGCCCTTTTTGAAATGTTACACCCTCATCAAGCCACACCAATCAGTGATCTTATTTATCTAGTCACCTGAAGTTGCCCATGATATCTAAGAATTTGCGACCTTCCTTTCAAATCTGAACTGCGTCCTTGCACATGCAAATCTCAATCCTACACAACATACCGCATATACCATACCATCCTAGGATAACCACGAGAACTTCATATCCCTTCCAGGCCACAAGAAGCTACGTACTCAATTAACCAAGAACTTTCCATTGATCCCATCTAGAAGAAAATCACTATACATCCCATGCTCCTCACGCCAATAGGAAAAATATACCCCTCTAACTGTGGTGGAAACCATCTAGAACTCTCTGAATTCCATTTGCACAACTCTAAATCGTCAGGACTAAGTCCTCCTAACTCAACCGAGCTACGCAGTTCACTAAAACCCAAAAGAATTACCGCAAAAACACTTGTAGAAACTCATTACCTCGTAAGCATCCAAGAACTAATCATATCCTTACTATACCGACTCGGCCTACTACCAAGCTATCCCATCTATCCGAGTTCCCTTCTGATTTACCTTCAACTTGATACTCCTTCTTGCTATAACATCACCATTCCTCAACCCAGACTTACCACACAAGACCCAAGAATAAAGCCACACCGTCCTATGGTCCATAAGCCGTTGAATACTCTCTAGATATTCCTAACAACACCACGTTCAAAATGCTTACCCTGAAAAGACTTTATACGAATCCAAAGCCATTACCTTCACCTTCCTAATATTGATTTATAGAATCCCATAATTAATATAGAAATATCACAAGTCTTGACATATTCCAATAAAAACTCAATTTCTAGCCACATATACAACTTGATAATACCCAATTGTTACATGTAAAATCTGGAACACATTAGAACCATTCTCGAGAGTCATTCACTCTATTCAAACTGTAATTAGCCTGATCAAATGAACAGAACCACCCATGCCTCAATAGCACTCTGACACCGTAGAGTGTAACCTTATCCTAGAACATCCAAGTAACTTCCCGCTCTATGCACCGAGCATCTATTACCAACAACAACTCAAGACCTTCCGTGATTCTCATACACCTATGAAGCATGATATAACCTTACCTTAGTCGAAAATTTTCCTTTACTCGAACCATCCTCGGTATCAATCTCCGCAAACCATAACTGATTCACTCGAACACCTCAAACTGGAACTAACAAAGCACATAACCGTGCAATTAGCTAATCAATAGCAGACTCCCCCACTTGGCTCGAAGCCATATATCTAAACACACTCAATAACCCATAACGCATATACTCTATTGTTGTCATAATACCATAGTGAGATTAAACTCGATCCTTTATAAGCCCGTGAAACATAGACCATCTGGTACTTTAACTCTTATGCAAATCTCGCATTCACTCTCGTAGTAGTTAAACCCACTCTCTTAAGCGACCCAAATTTAAATTGCAACATATATATTTCACTTATAAATGAGATTTTCTAACAGATAACATAAGGATCACACAACCTCAGAACACTCCGCATGAGATAACCCACCTGCTTTGCCTCGAACTGGCATTTATGTATGCCTTCCACCATCACAAACGTTACGCAGTCACTTAATCTTCCTGGGTCTGAACTCATATCGCAACATGAAATTTACTTCATTCCCAACTAGGACACATGAAAAGATTCTTCACACACTAATAACTCAGAGCTATACATCCAATCACGGTGGAAATCAAACACCAATTAGTCTGTGATGCCCCAAAGCAGACCCTTCTCTCCTCATTCGGTTCATATGAACACATCTCGTAGTCATAACATACTCATCACGTAGCTATCCAGTCATTACTCCTCTTAATAGGGACACAACATAACATGTAGATCTAGAAGCACGTGCTCACGCAATCATCAGCTCAGAACTCAAGCTATAGGCAAAAATCCAGCCTCGAGTCCTCCAGACTAGACTAACATCAATGCACAGAGATACCATCTCGCCTCTCGATCAGGGAATCACAAGCCATCGATGCATATTTGATATTGAGCGCTCATGTGCATATATGAACGCGTGGAAGGAATTCAAAGAGTTACTTTTCAAGCTGAATCAAGGACACATGATAAGAATTCAAGAATGTGAAGTTTTTCCTAAAGGTTCTGCAACCTCCCGAGGATAAGTACAGACGTCTCCGTACCGATCCGAAAGACTCTACTAAACCTGCTCATGACTCGTGAGACCTATGTAACATAGGCTCAGATACCAACTTGTCACGACCCAAAACTGACCCGATCGTAATGGCGCTTATCTTTAAACTAGGCTAGCCAACACAACTCCTGAATCAACCATTTTCTAATAAAAGTTGTTTTTATACCATTTATAAATCAATAAGCGCATAATGATATTAAAAAAAATAAAAATGCGGAATAATTACACAAGCCCGACAACGGGGTGTTACTAGTCATGAGTATCTACCAAGGTCTGAATACAACAAGAGTCTAAATATGTACTAAATACGGTAATGAAAATGAAGGGAAGGAAAGCAATGCTGCGAACGTCGTGCAGCTACCTTGCTAACTCCGACGACTCTGCCTCTGATAATCAACACCCGCTACCGGGTTCCGAAATACCTGAATCAGCACACGAGGTGCAAGGAGTAATGTGGGTACTCCAACCTAGTAAGTAATAAGAGTAAATAAAGACTGAGCAGTAGGAAATGATGAAACCACATTTATGATAAACTCAATAAGCACAACAGGCTTTCAAATCAGAATACGAGTCAATCGTCTCATTTAAAATTCAGGTTTTGGTAAAAATCATTTGAAAAGGCTTTCCAACCGTTTCAGTAGGGGTTCAATACCTTTTATAATAAAAAAGATGAAAACCATAATCGACCCCTCAGGCAAAACATAGTTCGTATACAGCCCCTCAGGCAAAACAGGAATCATAAACACCTCATAACGTAAAAAGCTCAGTGGAAATAACAAAGCCAAATCAGTGATCGAATTCCGAACATCTCATAAAAACTCCAGCTTAAATGAAAGTTGTTTAAAAGCATTTGTTCAACATTTTCAACAGAGGCTCAGTATAAAGAGGAGTGGAAACAACAATTACACAAAAACATGCCGCTCGGGCAAAGCGTCACTCATATATGTATACAGCCCCTCGGGCAAGCCTCTCGGTCACTCAAGACTCAACTCTCATCAATCAGCGCTCACACTCAGCACTCACACTCAATAAGTACCATATATTAACCGTTGCGGCGTGCATCCCGATCCATATATCGCTGCGACGTGCAGCCCAATCCATATATCTAGTCGACGGCACTCACTGGGGGTGTGCAGACTCTGGAGGGCTCCTACAGCCCAAGCGCTATATCGCTGCGGCGTGCAGCCCGATCCATATACATATATATATATATATATATATATATATATATATATATATATATATATATATATATATATACATTCACACACACACACACACACACACACATATATATATATATATATGTATATATATATGTATATATGTATGTGTATATATATATATATATATATATATTGCTGCGGCTTGCAGCCCGATCCATAAATATATAATCCTCACAACCAGGCCCTCAGCCTCTCTTAGTCATTAACCTCACAATCAGACCTCGGTATATCTCAGTCATCAACCTCACAGTCAGACCCTCAGTCTATCTCAGTCATCAACCTCACAATCGCTCGAGCCATCAGTAAATCAGGGAACTCAAACCAAATAGTTTTCACATTTTAAGAAGTAAAGTGACAAAACTAGATTTAAATGATAACATGTAAAACATGACTGAGGATATACTTTCAAAACAAATAGAGTGAGGAAAAGTAGTGAAAATGCCCCTAAGGGTCTCAACAGGTCGGCACAAGGCCCCAAACATGGCATACAACCCAAAATATAATATCAATCTCTAAAATATGGAATATCATAAGATTTCAAATCAAATACGCGACTTGACAGTCGTATGGGATGGACCAAGTCACAATCCCCAACGATGCACGACTCCACGCTCGTCATCTAGCGTGTACATCACCCCAAAATAGCACAGCGATGTAAAATTCGGGGTTTCAAACCCTCAGGACAGCATTTACAATCATTACTTACCTCAATTCGGTCCAAACTCTAGCCCGCGATGCCTTTGCCCTCATGAATCGACCTCCGGATGCTCCACATCTAGCCATAATCAGTACATAACCATTAAAATATGCTAAGGGAACAAAGCCCATTCGAAAATATCCAATTTACATAAAAAATCCCGAAATTGCTCAAACCCCACCCCGAGCCCACGTCTCGGATTCCGATAAATTTTATATCAATAGGTTCCTTCTCCTCTCACGACTCTATACATACCAAGAACCTCAAAATCGGACCTCAATTGCCCCTTCAAAACCCCAATTTACACTTTCCAAGTTCAAGCCCTAATTCCTCAATTTTAGACTTAATTTCCATGATTAATTAGGTAGAATTCACACAAGAATAGAGTATTGAGTTCAAATATCTTACCTCTAGCTGTTATCTCTTGAATCCCTCTTCAAATCCTCTCAAAAATCTCCAAAAATGACAAAAAGTGGTGGAAATAAACCCCTAAATAGCGGACAAGATGACTATTTCAACATTCTGCCCAGGCCTGAAATCCTCCTTCGCGAACGCGGTCAAAGCCTCACATTCGCGAAGCACAAAATAACTTTTACCAGAATTTCCTCTTCGCGATTACGGCCTGCCCATCGTGAATGCGATGCTTCCTCAGACTAAACCTTCATGATCACGTTACACCACTCGCGAATGCGATGAATAAAAATGCCTCAAGTCCTGCTGACCAAATTACTCTACGCGAACGCAGTCCACTCTACGCGAACGCGATGACAAAACATCCAGCCCTTCGCAAACACGTAGGCTTCCTCGCGAACATGAAGGCTTAACTCCCAGCCTTCACCAACTAACCCTTTGCGAATGCGAGGGCCTACTCGCGAATGCGAAGGCCATTTCTCTACAACAGTGATCAACAAGTTTTCTGCAATTCCAAACAACATACAATGGTCCCACTGACCATCCGAAACTCACCCGAGGCCCTCGAGACATCAACCAAACATGCCAACATATCCCATAACCTCATTCAAACTTGTTCCAACCTTCGAAACGCTCAAAGCAACATCAAAACACCAAAATCACATCGGATTCAAGCCTAAGAATTCCAAGAGCTTCCAAATTACGCTTTTGATCAAAAAACCAACCAAACCATGTCCGAATGACCTGAAATTTTGCACAAACATCACAAATGACACAACAGAGCTATTAAAACTTCCAGAATTCCATTCCGACCCCTCTATCAAATTCTCACCTATCAACCAAAAAATGCCAAAATCTCAATTTCGCCAATTCAAGCCTAAACCTTCCACGGACTTCCAAAATGCATTCCGATCACGCTCCTAAGTCCCAAATCACCTAATAGAGCTAACCAAATCATAAAAATTCTGATCCGAGATCATATACCAACAAGTCAAATCATGGTCAAACTTTTCAAATTTCAAGCTTCAAATTGAGAACTGTTCTTCCAAATTTATTCTGATTACCTTGAAAATCAAAACCAACGATTTACATAAGTTATAATCCATCACACGGGGCAAGTCATGCCCGAGAACTGACGAGCAAGGTGTAAAAGCTCAAAATGTTCGGTCGTGTCGTTACAATTTGTTTGTACATATACATAAATCGTTGAATCTCCTTGACCTAAGGAAAGCTTTTAGTATAGTTGCAAAGGTAGAACAAAATTCTTTATGTAGCAAGTTTGGATAGAATCCTCGGCTCCGCCGCAGGAAACTAGGCACTCTTAGCTACACATGCCTACATAAAAGTTTCTCTATTATCCACAAATAAAGAAATGCAACAATAACAACAACAAGGAAATGCCAGGGTTGGGAATTAGAATCTTGGTTCTGTATCTATAATGCAAGGGCCTTATAATGGGAGAGTCTAGAGAGCATTTTTTGATTGACCTCCAAGGAAAAGTTCCAAGCTACTACAAAACACTTAAAAACTTTAGAAAATAATTGACTTCATTGCTTCAAGTATCTTTAATCTTCTGAAAAACCACCTTTGTCATTGGCGTCAAATATATAATAACTGATAAAATCACCATCTTTGACCTCAAATGGATTACCTCAAATCATTGCCTGACTTTTTACTCCACAAATATAGAAATACAAATGTATACGGTCAAAATCGGGCTTGCTCTTTTTGTGCAACTAATCGGGGCTGGCGCATGATTAGTCGAGGATCGGCTTCAATTAATATCAAACTATGGTGCAGAGTTAGGTTTTCAAGCTCGAGACCCTAAGACCGATCAAAATCGAGACCGACCAAAACTGAGACCAACCAATATTGAGATCGACCAAGATCGAGACAGAATAAGATGGATATCGAGGGAAGCTTACTGGGTCGAGTAATGGAAAGATAAAATATCCGCAATCGGGCGAGGATCACATTGCAAATCTCGGCACGTATCAAGAACAAGATGATTAATTAGCCAATCATGAGGTTTCTTACTGTATTTAGAATTGTACCAGGAGTAGAACTCCCCTACTATATAAAGGGGGCTGATCATTTGTAAAGGATCATCATATTCACGTTATATAATGCAATATATTATTTTTCTCTTAAGCTTTTAGCATTATTGTCAAACCTCCTTTTTACCTGCGCCCCCAGAGGCGTAAAGGGAGTTTTTCCAATTAAAGAACAATCGAAACGGGATTTATTATTAAGAATCAGAGTCGCTACTTGGGAGATTTATGGTGTCCCAAGTCACCGGTTTAATCCCGAATCGAGGAAAAGAATAACTCTATTTAACAGTCTGCGCACCAGAAATCCGAGTAAGGAATTCTGTTAACCCGGGAGAAGGTGTTAGGCATTCCCGAGTTCCGTAGTTCTAGCACGGTCGCTCAACTGTTATATTCGGCTTAAATTATCTGATTTTAACAATTATGAACCTATGTGCAAATTTTAACTTTTTATCGCTTTTATTATTATTATTTTAAAAGAGAATTGCAACGTCATTAAAACACGTCTTGAACCACGTCACATAATGCACCCGTGATTTTTGACATATTTTAACATCGTTGAGATTTGGATTTGGATCACATAAATGCGCACCCGAGTTTAGGGAGGTAATGTTATTAAAATACGCACCTAAAATAGACTAACGCGTTATTATTTTAGGAAAGGCCGGGAAATTTACTAAACGGCCCGTCCCAAAATCTAAGTATTTTATATACATTTAACGAGGGCCCCGCAATCTAGGTACTTTATTTGGCGAGGCTCATCTCGTTCATTATTTAAGAGGCAAACCTAAGAGCAACTATGATTCTCTACTTTATTTGTCTCTAAAAATAAAAGAAAGAGTCCTAGTTAATTATGTATTGAATTATAATACGTTGAACTATGAATTGAATTCTTCCAGCCAAGTCCAAATAATGAATTTGCTTGTGCACGATTGCAGCAACCCGGCATTTCAGCCACCAGCGTTTGGGCTCAAAGTCGTGGATCAGTTCTAGAGCCCAACGTTCTTTTAATCTCCCCTAGGAGACCCTTCTGTGGGTTAGAAATCTTTGGGCTTGTTTGCCACGCATTCAAGCCCAATCTCCATGGTCCAAAAGTTTCAGACTTTATCCAAACGAACTTACACTAATGGCTCAATCCTTTCCTTCAATATGCAATTAGTAGGCAAATCATAATAACTCAATATCGAAGCTAGAATAGATGCAACTTCTGAACTATGACTACATGATATCCAGGCTAGGGTTATTGACACTAAACAATGAAGTATAAACCATTTCTACCATCTATTATACATGGAATTACTTGTACGAACATAGACATTCTTCCTAACCTTTTAGGCTCCATCATATTCCAGTTTTAAATACTTTATAGAACAGGGTGCCATACTTGGACTATACTAAAATTGAACCATACTAAGTCGATTATATTGAAGAGAATAGGCATAGGTTAATAGTCCATATACACAGTATCTCAAGTATTCAATTAACTTTACATACCACAAATATTCAAATAAGAAAGAAAGAGCAACATGATTCCCAGAATACACTACTTGTACTAGGATGAACTAAACTAACTACTTTCACATTATGCTACTAGATTCCAAACAAGTTGTTATTGAAGACTGAAGGCCAAAGATCATTCAGTCATCAAGCTTCACGTAATTACAACTTTACATATTTTTGTATCTCATCTTCTATGGATTCAAGGGATACCTGGAAATGGCAATACAATGAGAAGAGAAGGAGGTCAGCAAACAGGCTAGTAGCAGGCAATACAACAGCAATACACCAGCAGCAGCGACTCAATCAATACTCCAGAAAAACCCAAAAAGGTTGTAAACCAATAGCAACAACAAATACCAAGACAAACAGACTTAACCAAGCTTGTATTAAACCCAAAAATGAACCAGTAGACCACTGAACCACTTAAGCAATCAAAAGGAATGAGAATCACTATCCAGAATTCGAATTAGACCTACGGATGCAATGAAACAATATCTTTCTTTTGGTTTTCTATTCTTAAACTCTACAGCACTCTCTAAAAGAAACTGATTATTTAAAACTCTCAAAAACTGTCCTCAACTCTCCTCAAAGATTTTTTAAAATTTAACCTCTAAAAACTGATCCTAAAAGCCCTCAAATAAAACTGATCTTTTGGATCCTCAAAACTGCTCTCTAAGACTGATTAGAGAGGAACCAAAGTAGAACCTCTCTAAAACTCCTAAGGTCTCGAAATTCAGAACCTTTTGAACTCTCTAAAAAAACTAATCAAAGACTGATCTCCCTTCTCTCAAAAAAATTCCGCCCCCAACTCTGTCTCTCTTTTTAGCCCTCTTAAGGTCTGAACCCCTATTCTAAGGTCTGCCCTATATTTTATACCCTAAGACAGACCCCTTTTCCAGCCTGTTTTAACACTTAGATTATTAAGAAATGTATTTCTTCTATCATATTCCCTGACAGCCACTACTAAGTGTCTAATTTCATTCTTTAATTCAAAGGTGTATGGGCAGCCTGAATTTAAAACTCAGGTTTGCCCTGACAACCAGAATGGGCTTCTACTTGATTTTAACACTTTCACTTCAGTGATTTACCCTTAACTTCATTAACTAATGATTCCTAAACCGACTAACAATCAGGATACAGATTCAAACAATAGCTAAAACAAACAGATTCACAAAACTCAACTGATTAACCAATTCAGTGTTTTATTCCAACAGCAAAAGAAACAAGACAACACTGAATTGCCCATAAGATTGTTTAACAATACGCACGAGCATGGGATGAACAAGTTCTATTAAGTTGAAATGAACCAATTTGACTGACTAAATTATTAAACAAGGCAGGGTTTCACACAACTGACTATACAGACTTGTGATACCAAGAATAGATTCCCCAAATAATATGACAAACAAAACAGCGAATTGGCAATAGAATAAACAAAATGCCAAACGTTTGTTCTTGATAAACAAAATGGTCGAATAAACAAAATGCCAAAACAGAGGACTGGTCTAGTTTCAATTCGAAAATGACCAGAGAAAAGAAAAAGAGACGGGGAAAGATTGATAACAGAATAAACAAAACTAGGAAATAAACTCACCGGCCAGGCTCGAACTGGGAAATGACATGCTGAGTCAACACAACATAATGCCAAACGTTTGTTCTTGCTGGAGAACAAACGGGCGTCATTATTTTATGCTGAAATAGACTTGAATAAACCAAGAAATCCAAACAAACGACCCCCTTGTGCACTGGTCACAATTTAGGGTTCTAAGGCTTGAACTTAGATTTGATATTCAACGAACTTTGGTCTGATTCGAAAGGAATCCATGATGAATTCGTTATGAATGAGTCACAGGGGGTATGTGGCGTTGATTTGGGGTCGATTTAGATGAACTAGGGTTTGGGTCGATTTATTTGATCTAAGATCTGAGGGGCTCGGGGGTGATTCGAAGAAAAACGAGCGTGGATTCGGAGAGGGGATGGTTTGGTGGTTCAGGGGTGTGATTTTGGGGTTGTTTGGCCACCATCTGCCGCCGTGGGCGATTTCCGGCGGGCGGAAGGCGGTGGTATGTGGTGGTGTGTGTTTTGGTCTCTGAAGAGACGAAGAGACGAGTGGCGGGGGGTGTTTGGTATATCAAAATTAGTTGATTAATCTGGGCCGTTGGATGATGGGAACCAACGGTCCAGATTAAGTCACTTAAGCCAAACGGGGTCGTTTAGGCTTAGCTGGGGCGGGTATGGTTCGGGGTAAGCGGGTCGGGATAAAGACGGGTTATGGGAGGGGGATCTTGGACCGTTGGATTGGGTGATTGAATGGTTGAGATTGATTGGCGATGAAACGGTGTCGTTTGGTATGGTCTCTTGGACCGGCCGGTTGGGCCTGGATATGGGGTGTGACATTAGGCCTGAACTTTTCTTTTAAAACTGGCCCAGTCCGATTTTTAACTCTTCTTCTCTTGTTTCTTCTTTTTCTTTTATTTTCTTTTTAATTCCTAATTACCAAAAATTCTAAAATAAATTGTAAAGCCAAAATTAACTTAGAAAATACTAATTAACCCTTAATAATAATTATCACACAAAATTAAATACAAAGATAATCACACAATTTTGACATTAGACACTAAAAATGCGAAGTACGTTATTTTTTCGATTTTTCATTTTCGTAAAACAAATTACTGTTTATTAATCCTAAATTGCAAAATTAAATCGTAAATGCAAATGAAACACATATATTTTTTGTATTTTTCATTAATTAAAATAGAATAAACATTCACAGACAAAATACAAATAATTATCAAAAAAAAATATGCCATGTGAATTCTCAAAATTGCACACAAATTAAACCTTAAAAGGGGAAATTGAAAGGCGTTTCTCTCTAGGAAGAGAAGGAATAGTAATTTCGTCATCATTTTCCGGTCATAACTCCGGCATCCGATGGTGGAACTAACCAAACTTGGTGTCAAAAGATACATAATTTCCTTACGAATAATACCCAATTGGTTTCAACTTCAGATCTACAGTCAATTTTAGTAGATCTTAATTTCATTTTCATGAGTTACTGTAGCAGACAGTGTTCTTCATTCAATTTCAGCGATTCAACTAATTTCAGCACTACCTTTCAGCACAACAACTTGTTTTGATAATGTGAAAGTGCTTCTCTTCTAAGATTGGTTTGAATTCTAAGCTTCATTTTAAATCGAAATTACTGTTTTTACAGTTTGGACTATGAAATTGGATTCACAGCCATAAGCAGTAAGTAACGTGAAGCTAATTCGAATTACAGTAGCATCGTTTTCTTGCAAAGCTACTGCACCTTTGTCATGTAATTAATGTGCTAAAGAATTACAACTGTAATGGACACACAGGCAGGTGGCCAGCCACCTTTGGTGGTTGCACTGCCTACACAACCTCCTCCAAACATTGTACAAACATCAGGGAACACAAATAATAACAAACAGCCGATGGATTACTCCAAAATTCTGAAACCTTGCACTTTAAATGCTGCAATGCCGGAGCAACAGGAAGTTGAGCCAATTCTCATTCGTCCACCTACAATATTGAATGTAGAGCATGTTATTCAGTTCACAAAAGCAGAAGTAGAAAGGATGGATATCATCGAAGGATTACAATATGCAATAATTGGTAAATGTTCTTATGGCAGCCCAAAAATTCAACAACTGCGTAAGTTAATACCAATTCATACGGAATTAAAGGTGAGTATAACAATGGATTTCTAGGGGATAGACATATTTTGATTAGAATGACGTTAAGGCAGGACTATCTTCATTTCTCATCAAAAACTCATTACATAAAGGACAGGGATGGCTATTAATATCAGCTTAGGCCATTGATTTATGACTCAAAGTTTAGAGCAGATGAAGAAACACCCAAGGCAATGGCTTGGATTTAATTCCCAGGTCTATTGCCAACCTTTTTTGTGAAGGAATGTCTATTTTCTCTAGCTACAACAGTAGGTAAACCTATGCATCTAGACATGGAAAAAATTAATAAAACTAGACCTAGTTGTGCTAGGGTGAAGGTACTAGACGATTTTGACCCTTCTGCTTGAGAATTTGGAGTTTTATTAAGTTCCTTGTTCACTAATGTATATTGTGATGGGATTTCCTGGCATGATGTATTGATCTTCACTATTCCATCTCCTGTTCTATCCTTGAAACTTCTTTCTACCCATTGTGCAGTATCTTTTTTTGCTTTTGATGCCTCCTTTCCATTGACTAGACCAACTAGTTTAAAGAAAGAGAATACGATTAAGAGGAAACGAAGTACTACTAGGAGCACAAGCTAATGAGGAACCAAATGAGAAGGACAAAGAAGAAGATGAGCAAAGTGTAAATAGAGATTCCCATGCCAATGACAACAATACAACTGGTAATTTTTTAATAAAGGGAGGATCAGAAAATGTTGAGCACAACAATAATTATCAGATACCAGAAGTCACAGAAATTAGAAACTATGAAGGAAGAGGCCCAGAGGTAAATGATCCTGGAGGAACAGAAGATGATAAACTTCAGAAATCAAAAGAAGACCCACAAGGACACAACACAACAGAGAAGGAGAAACATCCAAAACAAAAAACAAAAATAGTAAATGTTACTGTTACATTGGAGAAAAACCAGTTGCAGCTGTTAAAAAAAGGAGAAGAGAAGACCTTGGTCCCTAAAAAGAATGCATTTGGAGCTACATCAGGAGGGAAGGAAGACAATGAAGAAGGAGAAGAACCTGGTAGATCAGGATACGACATGGATCAAGAATCAACTACCCAACACCTTATGAATGCTGCAAGGCAAGGTGACTTATCACCTACGCAAGTGGAAAAGGCAAAATCAGCAGCAAAAGGTAAGAAGAAGCAACAAAAAGATAATTTTGCAGCCCCAAAAGCTGGGGTGCACACAAGGAGAACGCTAACTAAATCCAACAATCAGTGATGAATGCTCTCATTTGGAATATAAGGTCAGTCAACACACAACAGGCCTTAGAAAGGTTGACAAAAATGCACAGGCAAAATCACTATGAATTTGTAGGATTAATGGAGCCAAAGCAACAAGCAAAAAAACTGGAAAGGTACAAAAACAAGATAGGACTTGCACAGGAAATTTCAAATGTTTCCAACAAGATCTGGGCTTTCATAGATGAGATATTTGAGGTGACTGTTATGTACAATATGGTGCAACAATTAACACTAAGATTGTTTCATAATGAATTACATGTGGAGTTTGTCCTAACATTGATATACGCTAAATGTGATACAATTGAGAGGATAGAATTATGGGATTCATTATATGCAATGGCAAGGGAAATGGATGCACCATGGCTTGTAGGAGGTGATTTCAATGTAATATGGGACGAAGAAGAGAAGTTTGGTGGGTTACCTGTGTCATTGAATGAAATTAATGATTTTCGACACTACATCAACACTTGCAATCTCTTCGACCTTGGATTTAAAGGCAGCATATTTACATGGTGGAATGGGAGAGCAGAGGAAGACTGTATATTCAAAAGGTTAGACAGATGCTTGGCCAATGTTGAGTTCCAACAAACATTTCCAGGAATAGAGGTGCAACATTTGTCAAAGACTGGTTCTGATCATAGTCCAATGTATTTGAAGTGTGATATTGAGACTCCACCAATAAAAAAGCCTTTTAAGTTCTTGAATTTTTGGGTGGAACATGCGACTTTTAAAGATGTGGTGAAAGAGAATTGGACAGTTGATTTTAGTGCAAATCCTTTTATTCTTTTTACTCACAAGTTAAAAAAATTAAAGAAGGCCCTTTCATTGTGGAGTAAGGCTACATTTGGAGATATTTTCCAAAAGATAGCAAGCATGGAGGAGGTAGTGATGGTTCAGGAAGCAGAATTTGAAGCAAACCCTACAGGGATGAACAGGGAAAGGCTACAAAAGGTTCAGGCATAATTGATCAAATGTCTTGAACTAGAGGAGAAATATTGGCAACAAAAGGCAGACATGACTTGGTTCAAGGAAGGGGATATGAACACTAAGTTTTTCCACGCACAAGTGAGAGGTAGGAAGAAGAGACTTCAGCTTAACAGAATTCAAAATAGTGGAGGAACCTGGATTAAAGAAGAATAAGAAATTGCAGAAGAGGCTATCAAATTCTTCGAGGAACAGTTCATAGAAGCAGCTACTCCTTCATCATTTGATATCGTAGAGCATGTTCCTAATCTGATTAACACTGAGCAGAATGCATAATTGATTAAGTAGCCAACAAAAGAGGAGGTTAAAGTGGCAGTACTCGGACTTAATGGTGATAGTGCTGGGGGGCCAGATGGTATGACAGGCAAATTCTATCATTCTTGTTGGGACATAATAGGGGATGACCTGTAGGACATGGTGAGGGATTTTTTCAATGGTCATGAGCTACCCAAGTGTGTAACATACACCAACCTAGTTCTGCTACCAAAGAAAAAAGAAGTTACCACTTTTTCTGATTTAAGACCAATAAGCCTCAGTAACTTTTCAAATAAGGTTATATCGAGGGTGATACATGAAAGGCTAGTGAAATTTCTCCCGAGTTTGATATCGGAGGAACAATCAGGTTTTGTTAAGGGCAGGAATATAGTAGAAAACATCCTTCTAACTCAGGAGATAGTGATTGACATTAGACTTAGAACTAAGGTTGGACCTAATGTCATCCTGAAGCTAGATATGATCAAAGCTTATGATAGATTATCTTGGCTATTCCTAACCAAGGTACTGAGAAAGATGGGATTCACAGAAAGGTTTATAGGGATTGTCTTTGGATTAGTTTCAAACAATTGGTATTCTATTCTAATCAATGGTCAAGCTCTTGGGTTCTTTAAGTCCTCAAGGGGAGTAAAACAAGATGATCCTGTATCTCCAACTTTGTTTATCGTGGCAGCAGAAGCATTATCTAGGGATCTCAATGCACTACATACTAACCTGTATTTTTGTGGATTTGGGATGCCAAAGTGGAGTCCAAAGATCAATCATTTGGCGTATGCAGATGACATGATTATTTTCTCATCCTCAGATGAAACATCTCTGATGCTAATTATGCAAGTGCTGAATGCATATGAAGTTGCATCTGGGCAGCTTGTTAACAAGACCAAATCAGCTGTGTACCTGCATCATTTAACAGACATGGAAGTGGTCAACAAGGTGGAAAGGATCACAGGCATTCATATGAATGATTTTCCTATCATATATCTAGGTTGTCCTATATTTTATGCAAGGAGAAAGCTGGAATACTATCAGCCCCTAATTACTAAGGTAATGGACAAACTGCAATCATGGCAGGGTAAGTTATTATCAGTAGGGGGCAGGGCAGTTCTCATATCCCATGTACTGCAAAGCATGCCTATGCATCTATTATCAGCTGTAAACCCTCCAAATTATGTGATAAATAGGTTGCACAAATTGTTTGCTCAGTTTTTCTGGAGCAGCTCTGTAGGAGGAACTAGTAGGCATTGGGCTTCATGGAATACCTTATGCATGCCAGTTGAGGAAGGAGGAATAGGTTTCAGGTCACTGCATGATGTAGCAAAGGCATTATTCAGCAAGTTGTGGTGGAATTTCAGAACAAAACCAAGCCTATGGAGCTCTTTCGTATGTCAGAAATACTGTAAAAAATTGAATTCTGTAATTGTTACATGGAAAAAGGGATCTCACATTTGGAGAAAAATGTTGGAATGCAGAGATCTGATTGAACATCAAATCTTTTGGCAAACAAAAAGGGGATCCTCACTATTTTTGTTTCAAAACTGGACAGGTCTTGGGGCACTATATTTTTTAGTTCCTCAGGACTTTGGCATTGATGAAATTGTACATAATGTACATGATGTTACCTTAGATGGTGAGTGGGATGTGGACAGACTATTTGAAATGCTTCCTGAAGACTTAGCAGTACACATTCTGGAGAAAATAAAATCACCTTCACCTCAGCAGGTTCTTGACAAGCCTTGTTGGATGCTGGAAACAGGAGGATATTTCAGTGTTAAGTCAGCATGGGATTATACGAGAAGAAGAGACGAACCAAGAATAGCTTATAGGATGATTTAGGTAAAGGGACTGCCTTTTAAAATAGCATTTTTCATGTGGAAAGTGAGGAAAGCAAAGCTACCTTTAGATGATTTCTTAAAAAGGGTAGGCTACTGCATGCCATCAAAATGTTGGTGTTGTGTACATCCTGACGAGGAATCTCTTCAACACTTGTTTTTTAGATCAGAAACTGCAAGGACAACTTGGAAGTATTTTCTATCGAGGGCAGGAATAGCTATGGAGGGATTAACATTGCACCAAGCAATCACAAAATGTTGGACTGCAAATGTGTGCTTAAGGCTCAAACCAGTAATGCAAGCACTCCCCTCATGTGTAGTCTGGGAACTCTGGAAAAGAAGAAATAGAATGAAGTATGGTGATGTTGTGACAACTAGCAGGGTGATTTATCAAGTTTCATCAAATCTCCAGGCATTGGTGAAAGTGAGAAAGCATGGGATAGACATGGTACCTCACAAATGGAAAGATCTATTATCTATGATGGAAAATTTCACTCCTAAACTTAAGGTTACCAAAGTCATGTGGGAATTTCCAAGTGCAGGATGGCTAAAAGTTAATACGGATGGTGCATCGAGGGGAAATCCAGGCAGGAGCTCAATAAGTTTTTGTATAAGAAATGAAAATGGTGACATAGTCAAGTCAGTAGGGAAGGAGATTGAGGAGACAACAAACACAGTAGCTGAAGCGAAGGCCATGGTAGAAGCACTAAGGTTCTGCAGATTTCAACAATACTCTCATGTATGGCTTCAAACTAACTCAATGTTATTAAAAAAGATAATGGATGGGATCTGGAAACCACCATGGATCATATTTGAGCAGGTAGAGGAAATGATGCAACTAATGAATGGGGGCAATTACACAGTTACTCATATTCATAAGGAGGGCAAAAAGCTGGCAGATCACTTGGCTAATTATGCTTTATATCATGGAGAAATAGAATGCCAACAATTCTGGCATCTAGATGCACAGGGAAGGAGGTTAGTTAATGAAGATAAGCTGCAATGTCCAAGTCTAAGGGTGAAGGTGGACATGAGATAAGAAGCAAAGAGAAAAGGAAGAGCAGGAGCCATGTCAACTTAATCGACCGATATATTCAAATCCTAAATGGAGGAGGATATAATGGTTGGTATTTCTATCTATCTTTTCTCTCGTGTAGTTGCCACTACGAGTATATTATCCTATGCTTTCATAAAGCCAAGAATTAAAATGCATATATTGGCCATGACTTTGGAATGTCTTGTTTTCCATCAAGACAAAAGGAACGACAAAGGCAGGAACGCCTGGAGTTTTAATTTAATACAAATGCATGGGATCGAGGAGTCATCGTTAGAAGCAAAATTCGAGCTTTTTTGTAAGCATGCGTCCAGCAGCTTGAGAGAATATGAAGGCATGTGCATTGGGATAACAAAACTGGATGTAATCAGAGACATGGAATACACGCATGCTTCTAGCATTACTATATGAATGCATGCTTCAAGATGTTTGGGTCCTGGTGATTACTCGGTCAACGAGCTACAACAGTTGGGAGGACAGTTTAAATTCCAATAGGGATGCACGCCTATTTTCAAAAGGAATTGCACACTGGCATACACATGGGAAAAAAGGCATGCACATGGGGATTCGACAACAAAAAAATAGGACATGCAATTGCTCGCTGGCAGTGTAACGCAAGCTGGACAATGAATTGGAATATGGTCAAGCATGATTTCTCACGCTTCCGGAGGGGCACGCATGGCATACGCATGGATGCAGAAAGCCGTGTGCTAGTACATTGGGATGGCAACGCTGTCGAGAAAGCGAGGACAACAACTGGAGTAAGAATCGAAAGGAGCAATTTACGATGGATATTCATTCACGCTACCTACAAGCACTAAGATATGGGGACAGAGGAATCGCGGCATGCCTGGTAAACAAAGGCTTGGCAATGTAACGCTTAACAATAATAGTGCTTAAAAGAGTCATCGATGCAAACGAAAAGCTTAGAAGCGTGGCTGCAATTTACAAGAACAAAGCAGGAAAGTGTAGGCATGCCCGCATGGATTACTAACTTTGGGTGTTGTGCGAGCACACCTAATTCGAGCTGCTGGCAGTGTGTAAAAATGTTTATGCACAACACTTTTCTCCAGGATACAACGCACGCCTGTAGTTTATTACAATGCACGATGCATCATGGGTAAATTCAGTTTGTATTTTTAATACATTGCACGCAGCATCGTGGGCTTCACAGCTTTATTTTCTTTATTCCAAGCGTGTCACTTGGAACCATATGCACGCATGATGCATAGTACTACAGACATCCTCAAATTAACGAGAGATCCGGAGAGTACTCGGTCAAGGAGCTACAAGAGAGGGGACATACAAAAAGCAGGTGCAAAAGGATGTCTGGATAGTGTTTGCACCAGCATTCTTTTGGAAATGCAATGGAAAAGTTTGCAGCACATGGAAAAGACATCAAGACATTAGCATGATGCTGGTTATTTTTTGGAAATACAAACTCATGTATCAAAAGGAGCAAAAGCATGTGAAGCATGGGTTCAAATACCAAACAATGAAGTTGATAATGTAGACAAGCACATTGTAGGCATGTGCATTACTTTGGGTGCAAATGCCAAGGACCTTGGCCCCCTCAATAGTGTGGGAATCTCAAGGGGACATCACATGATCAGGTGCTACAGTACCGTCTGGCTACAGTAACCTTATGCTACAGTAACCGTATGCTACAGTGACGTTTGCTACAGTGCTGTATGCTACATTGCCGTATGCTACAGTGCCGAGCTACCAAATTGGTGGAGTCGACGTGACGTTGCTGAAAAGGGTCTATACACGCAAATCAATTTTAACTCTAGAACTGGGACGCTTTGGACTAGAGATACAACGTCGGCATGGACTCACATGGGCTGTTTTGACAACTACAAAGTTTTAGTAGGCATAATGTGATATCAATTTGAGTATTATGCTCATATTTGATACTACGTACATTAGAGTGCAAAGTCTATTTCCTTTCATTGAAGGTAGACAATGACAATTTCCTAATTATTGTATTTTCTTTTCTATTTTTAATAAAAAACTAGCCCTAGGCGCTTGCCTAGCGGATTGAAAAAAAAATTGCACACAAAGGAAAATTATTTTATTTTGAATTTTTGGAAGTAGTTCTCATAGGGCAAAAATCACGTGCTCACAATTATGTTGTTTTGTTCTTGTATCAACTGAATCTTTACTTGGTTCAAGGGTGATCAAATTCGAGGGTCAAGACTACTTGTTTCATTTGGTTATCTTTAATTCCTATTTACTGTCAATTTCAATATCAATCTACATTTATGCTTAGTTTGTGCCAAGTAAAATTACGTATCCTTAAAACCACAATATAAATTCAATTGTTATCCATTTTAAGGTAAATAGTTTGGCGCCCACTGTGGGGCTAAGGATAATAGTGATTTCTTGGTACAATTTTTTTTACCACACACTATTTTATGCTTGTTCTTTGATGTGTCTTTGATTACAAAATTAAAAAATGTCAAACTCTCAGTCAACATCTCAACACATTGACAATGATCTCAGCCACCACGACGAGAATGAGAACATTGCACCAGGAAACATTGTACCCAATACTGGCCTCGATGGAGTTCCGACTGTTGATCCAATTGACGTCAGTTCGCATGTAGCCATAACGGAAATTTGGCCGTCGATCGAAAGCAACATTCGTGGGGGTACGCGATCAACCACTAAGAATGCACATGGCGGTGAATATGGCGGGATCAGCCTATGGGCAATCTTCAAAATATTGCAAGCCCAATAGGCAGCAATAGCTCAGCTTCAAAATCAGAACAATACTCCAAGTAGGGTCGAACTCGAGCCATCCCAAGAAGTTGTACACGGGGTCGAATCTGCTTTGAGAAAATCGAATAAGAAGGAATCGAAGATCAATACTAATTTTTTAAAGATGCTCGAGGAACTGACAAAGCGAATCAAGAAAGGGGAAAAGAAGATCGAGGAAAATGATAATAAGGTGGAAACGTATAACTCCAGGGTCGACCAAATCCCAGGGCACCACAGATATTGAAAGGACTAGATTCTAAAAAGTTTGTACAAAAACCTTTTCCCCTAGTGCGGCTTCGAAGACAATCCCCAAGAAGTTTCGTATGCCCGAGATTCCTAAGTATAATGGGAGGACTAATCAAAATGAACACGTCACCTCACACACATGCGCCATAAAAGGAAATGACTTGGAAGATGACGACATTTAATCCGTATTGCTGAAGAAATTCGGGGAGACTGTATCGAAGGGTGCTATGATATGGTATCATAATTTACCGCCTAATTCTATTGATTCGTTTGCTATGCTTGCAGATTCTTTTGTAAAGGCACACGGTGGAGCCATTAAGGTTGCAACAAGAAAGTCGAACCTTTTCAAGGTAAGGAAGAAGGACAACGAGGTGCTCAGAGAATTCATATCTCGATTTCAAATGGAAGGAATGGATTTGCCAATGGTCGCTGACGATTGGGCTGTCCAAGCTTTCACTCAAGGTCTCAACGTTCGGAGTTCCATAGGTTCACAACAGATGAAGCAGAATTTGATCGAATATCCAGTTGTCACTTGGGCTGATGTACATAATCGATATCAGTCAAAGATCAGGGTCGAGGATGATCAACTGGGGCTCCTTTTGGGTCCATTTATCCTAACAAGCCTGTGGATAGTATCAAAAGAGAAATAGATTGAGAACCAAGATCGAATAGAGATAGATATCAACGGTATAATGGATACCGTGAAGGTAGTACATCTTAGCGAAACTCTGCACAGAATGAGAGGAGGAATGATCGAGGTCAAAATTTACGGGGACTCATGAGCAAGAGTGGGTTTGGCAGGGATACCGGGCCCAAAGAAGCACCGTGATTATCGGAATATAACTTCAACATAGATGAATCCACCATCGTATCAGCTATCGGACGTATCAAGGATACTAGATGGCTTAGACCTCTACAGACTGATCCGGCTCAGAGAAATCCCAACCAAATGTGCAAGTATTATGGCACTCATGTCCATAAAATAGAAGATTGCAGACAACTAAGGGAGGAAGCAACCTGATTGTTCAACGAGGGGAACCTTCGGGAATTCTTAAGCAATCGGGCCAAGAATCACTTTGAAATATATATTTAAATTGATAGAACAAGCAAGAGGTTCCACAGCACATGATTTACATGATCGTTGGAGGGGTCGATATTACTCAACAGTGTTTAAATGCACCAAGGTGTCGATCACAGGGGAGAAACGAACTCAGTATTACATACTAGAAGGAACATTGTCTTTCAATGATGAGGGAACAGAAGAGATCGTACAACCCCTAGAACAACACACTCATTATATCTGCACTTATGAATAAAATTCAGGTTAAACGTATTTTAATTAATCCAGGTAGCTCAGCCAACATTATTCGATTGAGGGTTATGGAATAGCTCGGCCTATAGGATCAGGTTGTGCCCACGGCCCGAGTACTAAATGTATTCAATATGGCATGTGAAACCACCGAAGGCGATATACCTTTGCCAATAAACGTGGCTGGGACCATCCACGAACCGAAGTTCCATGTGATCGAGGGCCATATAAGGTATAATGCCCTATTCGGAAGACCGTGGATCCATAACATGAGGGCAGTGCCCTCGACCCTTCACCAGGTTCTAAAGTTCCCAACGCTAGAGGGAGTCAAAACAGTCTACGGGGAGCAACCCGCCACCAAGGAAAAGTTTGTTATCGATGAAGTAATACCGATATCAGCGCTCTTATCAACAAAAAGGTCAAGTTTGAAGAAAAAATAGGAGGTCAAATAGCAACCACAGACATCAACCATGGCCCAGTCGGGGATGCAAGGGACTGGCGAGGATGATGACTATGGGGTTCCTCGATCCTTCATAGTCCCCGGTGATTTCGACGCCACCAAATCAACGGTCGAAGAGCTGGAAATAATCATACCGATCGAGCATCATCCCGAGTGAAAGGTATACTTGGGCACGGGGCTAGCCCCTAAGCTCAGGAGAAAACTTATTTAATTCCTTAAAACTAACATGGATTGCATTTCTTGGTCCCATCTCGATATGACTGGGATCCCACCAAAAATTACCACCCATAAACTGAGCTTGGACCCGAAATTCCATCCAATGAAGCAAAAAAGAAGGCCCTAGTCCGAGGTCAAATATGCTTTCATCAACGAGGAGGTAACCAAACTTCTCAAAATAGGGTCCATCCGGGAAGTAAAATATCCTGAATGGTTAGCGAATGTAGTAGTAGTCCCTAAGAAGGGAAACAAACTTAGAATATGTGTAGATTATAAAGACCTAAATAAAGCATATCCCAAGGATTCTTTTCCTTTGCCTAATATCGATTGCATGATCGATGCCACGACCTGCCATGAGATCCTAAATTTTTTCGACGGCTATTCCGGGTACAACCAAATATAGATGAACCTGGAAGACCAGGAAAAGACCTCATTCATCACTAAATATAGTATCTACTGCTATGATGTAATGCCATTCAGATTAAAAAATACTGGTGCAACATATCAACGCCTAGTAAACCGAATGTTTGAAGAACAAATAGGGAAATCTATGGAAGTTTATATTGATGACATGCTAGTTAAGTCCCTGTGAGTAGAAAAACGTGCGTTCAGGGTCAGCTGTGGCAAATTTCTCGGCTTCATGGTATCCAATCGAGGAATCGAGATCAACCCCGACAAAATCAAAGCTATCGAGGACATCACAGTAGTAGATAACGTAAAGGTCATGCAGAGGTTAACAAGGCGCATAGCAGCCCTGGGGCGATTCATCTCGAGGTCTTCCGATAAGAGCCATAGATTCTTTTCATTGACGAAGAAGAAGAATAACTTCATATGGACTCTAGAATGCCAACAAGCCTTGGAGAAGCTTAAATGGTACTTGTTGAGTCTGCTACTACTTCACACACCGAAGGCAGACGAACAACTTTACTTATATCTGGCAGTATCAGAGATAGTGGTAAGTGGAGCCCTAGTCCGAGAAGAACAAGGTACACAATTCCCTATCTATTATGTTAGTCGGACCCTAGGTGAAGCCGAAACTAGGTATCCTTATCTAGAAAAGTTAGCACTCGCGTTGATAAGCACCTCTAGGAAACTAAAACCATACTTTCAATGTCATTCCATATGTGTTGTAACAACTTATCCTCTTCAAAATATTTTGCAAAAACTCAAGCTTTCGGGATGATTAGCCAAATGGGTCGTAGAAATCAGCGGTATGATATTGAGTATCGACCCCGAACAACCATTAAGTCTCAAATCTTGGCAGAATTCGTGGCTGACTTCAGGTCGGCCCTAATACCCGAGGTTGAAAGAGAATTATTAGTCAACTCGGGTACATCTTCAGGGATCTGGAACCTCTTTACGGACGGTGCTTCAAACGTAAAGGGGTCCGGATTCGGCACCGTGCTAAAACCACCAACAGGTAACGTAATTAGATAATCTATTAGAACTGTAAAATTGACTAACAACGAGGCCGAATATGAGGCCATGATTGCAAGTCTCGAACTAGCCAAATGCGACTCCCTCCTTATTGTGAATCAGGTTAACTAAACCTTTGAAGTTCGAGAAGAACAAATGCAAATATACTTGGATAAGCTACAAGTAACTCTACACCAAATCAAGGAATGGACTTTGCAACATGTGCCTCGAGATAAAAATAACAAAGCTGATGCCCTCGCAAACCTGGGCTCATAGGTCGAAGACAACAAACTCAATTTAGGGGCTGTCGTGCAACTCATGAGGTCAGTTGTCGAGGAAGGCCATGCCAAGATAATGTCACGCCCCAAACCTGGGGAGGCATGGCTAGAACCCGGTGTTGTGCTGGCCCGAGCGAACCATTGTATAACTTACTTGTTTTTCTTCTGTAACTATCATGGGCTAACATGGCCACAACTTATAATGTATAACTATAAGTAGGCAACACTGTATCACTAAACCGTATTTCTTAAAACATTAATACATATGGACCGTTAAGACCTCTGACATACTATACATAATAAACATGTGTCTACAAAGCCTCTAAGATTATTTGACATAGAATGTGACAGGGTACCGGCCTACCCATATGTCTGTAGTAAAACTCTGACACGATAACTTATAGACTCGGTTGCACCCCGAATGAGGTGGAGTCTTACTGATCCTTCGCTGAATGCCAATCTCGTCTACTATAAGGGCTCTTCAAACTGATTATCTATACCTTGAGACATGAATATAGTGTTCCCAACAAAAGGACGTCAGTACGAATAATGTACTGAGTATGTAAGGCAGGTAAATCAGTATATAAATGACATGGAAGAAAACATGAAGGAAAGGACTCAACCTGTAAGTTTGAATAACTCTGTGAATCATTTAATACTTATAACATCATGCATATGCATATGAATGTCATATCGTATAAAGGAAGTGGAAAAAAATAAAGAGTAAAGGAATCAACCTGTATATTTGGATAGATTTGTAAATTATGAAATATTAATAACGTCATGCATATGCGTGTAAATGCATGTAATGCATAGGTCTGTACGTACATATCATCATCAAGACTTTGAGGGCATCCCATCATATCATTTCAACCACTGTGGGCAACATCATCATCGTATACCAGCTGATCAGGTGGTGGTGCGTATATAACACCGTAACCTTTTCCCATATCCCATATACATATATTTACATATATATGCATATACATATATACGTGTATATAACGCCATCTAAGTCATATTTCAGCCACTGTGGGCAACATCATCATCGTATACCAGCTGATCAGGTGGTGGTGCGTATATAATGCCATAACCTTTTCCCATATCCCATATACATATATATACATATATACGCATATATAATGCCATCTGAGTCATGGGTGAATGCACATGTAAATAAATGCAATGCATGAGAAGTACGTTAATAAAATCTTTCGGAATATCATAAGACCATTATACTAGTGCCGGCTCAACCTCCAGGCCACAAAAGATACATAATAACACCAAAACACTCGCTATATTCTTGTCACTAAAATTCAGATTATAAACTGGAGTAATAAATAATTGGGGCTTCTCATAAAGAACAGAAGAGATTCAAAGAGTATAAGAGTGATCAAACAGGACTTAAAGATCATGGAGAATTTTCTAGCTGAGATTTTTTTTATTGAGATTGAAGATGTTATATATGTTTCAAGCCTAGTTTCCGATTTTATTTTCACATTTTGAAACCAACAAATAGTACTTTGTATCCTGTTGACATGCAGATATTCAATCTCTAGACAAATGATGGATGCTTGCTATGGAGAGTCGGTATCATATTAGTCTAAAAAGGACATATTCAAGTTGTTTAGCATTATCCAGCATAAGACTAGATTCAACTACACAAAAAATAACATTCAAAATAAAATACTTTTGACAGCTTCTATATGGCAGGCATGTGGACAAGATAACAGTTCAGTAGGACAAGATCCTGATGCAAAAAGCATAATTGGCATCCTTGATATATATGGCTTTGAGAGATTCAAAATCAACACGTTTGGATAACTGTTTTTGCCAATTTTGAGTATATAAAATCTTTACCTCAAAATTAATAGCTCATTACATACTTTACCTCAGCTTTGAGCAATTTTGCATCAACCTAACAAATGAGAATTTTATTAAGTAAGTATAAGGCCTCATGGCCATTTGTTATATTGAGCCGCCTCTGTATTATACCTCTGATTAATATCACGAAATTTTTTTTATCAACTTCGTATTTTCTAAGACCCATGAATAGACGATATAATAATAATCCACATAGGGAATCAAGAATATAAACACCCCTAGTATTTCTCACAAGTGAGATCTAAAACAGATTAATATCTGAAATAGGTGTTAAGCTCAGTTAATAATATAATTTCCATCATCGTTCATGTTTTGTAAAAATCATCCTTTGTATTTGATTTATTTACAGATATTCTTTTGACGTAAGAAAATGGCCCTCCAAGTTATCAGTTGAAGGAGATGAGGAAAAATTAATATACTAACCATAATTGTAAAGACAGTTCTCCTAGATTGGAATTGAATCGTATTAAAATCAACAAGTAAGACTGTACCTGCTGCAGTTTGGAACTCACTTCCTTTTCTCATGCAGAATATAGATTTAAAATCCTATATATTGATTTTCCATAAATTTTCTCTTCTTTTTTTTAACACAATTTTAGAATTATGCAGACATTTTAAAAAGTTGGATTCAAAAGAGGGTACTGTAATATAACTTCGCATAAACATATTCATTATCTCATGCATCTCTCATATGGAGCCTAATAAAATTCATTTCATAGTATAGTGTATATTTGGACTACAGAAAGCTTTGAATAAAAGAAAAAAAAGAGTTGATATATATGAACACTAGAGCAAGGTAAAGTTTACCTCAAGAACATTAGTGTCTTAAAAATAACCTTCCTCATCAGAATTAGATTAATCAGCTAATTTGTTATTCCTCTTCTCCTCTTTGACTAAACCTCCATTAATAGATTTTCTGAAAGTAGCTTATAAGAGAGAATTTAACCAAAGATACCACGTAAGTCTGCATTTAAGAAACTAAACCTCCATTTTCTATGCTTTTGCTGCTGTTTTGCTTGGAAACGCACCCATGTAGATTAGTCCTAGATATAGATAGAAACAGACACAACAATACATATATATACACATACTCATATATATGCAAGAAGGGCCGTTGATTAGATCAACAAGAAATCACTAGCGTGTGGAAGATGGAATCAGGAATTAGTACAACTTCATGAGTCATGACTAATATTTTTAATAAGGTGACACCTTAATGGGCTGCCACGTGGGGGTGGGTGGAGATTTTAAATCTTTATCCATTATTAGGTAATTAGGTAATGATCCATTACCCGGTAATTAACTAATTACCTGCATAATTAAGAATTGTTTCAAATTACTTAAAACTCTACTTATTTTTAATACACTTTATATATCATACTATAATATGCTTTACTATCATGGTCATGTGGTACCATATAAAATAAATACATACACTATTAGTTAAAACATCCATGTAAAATACATATATTTTCTCAACTTCTAATTTTTCTAATCTCATATAAAGAGTACAAATTTTCGTATGCTTAATTCTTGAAATAGTAGAAAGATAACATTCTTTTCTAGTGAGAAAATAATTTATATCTTTACAATAAAGAAAATCTCATAAACTTTTCTCATATTATGTGTATAATTTAAAACATATTCGAAAGTAGTAATATTAATAATTATATAAAATCATATTTTTCAAACCATTTTTTTTCCTTTACAAAAATGTTCCACTCAAAATACCATATCTAATATATATATTATCAATATATATATATATATATATAGTATCAAGGTTGTTAAACTTACGGGGTGCAACAATTATAATCATTGATATTCGTTTAATATGCTCATAAACTTTACCAGATTCAAATGGTTACTATCTTAGAAATACCATAACTTCTCCAAATTATATATAATCTAGGGCCAAGCAGTAGAAGCCTAGTAGAGTCCAAATAAGAATATGGTTCATTCATCAGAAAAAGAAATATGAAACTATCAGCAGACTAAGCCCGAAAAAGCAAGGTCAAAGTTTCTTAATAACTCACGGGATGTAACATTCTCCCCCCTTTAGAACATTCTTCCTCGAATGTTAACTCTTTGAGATTTTCAAAATTTTTACTAAGGTCTCCTCTATAACTAAACTAAAACACAATCTCTATCTGAACTCTCGATATTCACAACCTTTTCTATTTGAGTATCTCGTATCTCTTTCCCCTTTACCTTACTTACTTTTCAATATCGCGTCGTATCTTCTATTTCTTTCATAACCTCCCTTCCACATTACGCCTTAAAGCTCTCTTCTGTTTCTTTCATAACCCACCTTCTACATTATGCCTTAAAGTTCTACTGTGATACCTGCATCTCTGGTGCATACAAAATCTCGCAACAACTTCATACTGACTTCTTACTACTCAGCTCTATGGCACGATCTGGAAACAAAAGAAGGGTAACATTTCCTAAATGCCCTATAGCCTCTCAATTATAAATGTGGCGCGCAATACACCCATAAGTGAGACACTACTAGGCACGGCTTTGTAGACTCCCTAGGACACGACCCACTCTGATACCACTCTGTCACGCCCCAAACTTAGGGAGGTGTGGCTGGCATCCGGTGCCGTGCTGGCTCGAGCGAACCATTATGTAACTTACTTGTTTTTCTTCTGTAACTATCATGGGCCAATATGGCCACAACTCATAATGTATAACTATAAGTGGGCAACACTGTATCACTGAACCATGTTTCTTAAAACATTAACACATATGAATCGTTAAGACCTCTGACATACTGTACATAATAAACATGTGTCTACAAAGACTCTAAGATTATTTGACATAGAATGGGACAGGGTACCGGCCTACCCATATGTCTGTAGTAAAACTCTGACACGATAACTTATAGACTTAGTTTCACCCCGAATAAGGTGGAGTCTTATCGATCCTTCGCTGAATGCCAATATCGTCTACTATAAGGGCTCATCAAACTGATTATCTATACCTGCAGGCATGAATGCAACGTCTCCAACAAAAGGACGTCAGTACGAATAATGTACTGAGTATGTAAGGCATGTAAATCAGTATATAAAGGACATGGAAGAAAACATGGAGAAAAGGACTCAACCTGTAAGTTTGAATAACTCTATGAATCATTTAATACTTATAATGTCATGCATATGCATATTACTGTTATATCTGCATAGGTACATATGTTCATAATATCATCAAGCCTCTGAGGGCATCCCATTATATCATTTCGGCCACTATGGGAAAATCATCAACATATACCAGTTGATCAGGTGGTGATGCGTATATAATGCCGTAACCTTTTCCCATATCTCATATACATATATATACATATATACACGTATATAACGTGTTTGAGTCATATTTCAACCACTGTGGGTAACATCATCATCGTATACCAGCGGATCAGGTGGTGGTGCGTATATAACTCCATAACCTTTTTCCATATCCCATATACATATAATATACATATATACGCATATATAACGACATCTGATATCATTTCAGCCATTGTGGGCAACATCATCATCGTATACCAGCTAATCAGGTGGTGGTGCATATATAACGTCATAACCTTTTTCCATATCCCATATATATATATACATATATACATATACATATATATATATATATATATATATATATATATATATATATATATATATATATATATATACGCGTATATAACGCCGTCTGAGTCATGGGTGAATGCACATGTAAATGAATGCAATGCATGAGAAGTACGTTAATAAAATCTTTCAGAATATCATAAGACTATTATACTAGTGACGGCTCAGCCCCCAGGCCACAAAATATACATAATAACACCAAAATACTCGCTAAATTCTTGTCACTATAATTCTGATTATAAACTGGAGTAATAAATAACTGGGGCTTCTCATAAAGAACAGAAAAGATTCAAAGAGTAGAAGAGTGATCAAACAGGACTTAAAGATCATGGGGAATTTTCTAGCTGAGATTTTTTATATTGAGATTGAAGATGTTATATATGTTTCAAGCCTGGTTTCCGATTTGTCACGACCACGGTTCGCCCTCCATGAACCATCGTGATGTCACCTAGTCCTTTACGACTAGGTAAGCCTAAATTGCGGAAGATAACCAAAGTGCGGAATAAAAACAAATTAAAACATCATGAAGAGTGATAAAACAGTATTTAAAAGTGCCGCTCGGCATACACAATATTAACTCTTAAAACCAATACATTTTCCCAAAACCCAGAAACCCATGAATCATAAGCTAAGAGATATATAAGAAGCTCTAACTCCAGAAATGTGTAACCAAAAGTGGAATACTAAAGGGCTATACTATTATAGAAAGATAAAAAGGGACTCTTCGATCTGTAGACGCAGCAGATATACCTCGAAGTCTCTACAGAAGCACCTCGCCTCAAGGATGATAAGACAAAGTTAAAGTACATGGATCTGTACATGATAAACATGCGCAGAAAGGGCATGAGTACACCACAGTGGTACTCAGTAAGTGCAAAGTCTAACCTCGGTCGGGTAGTGACGAGGAAGGTCAGGGCCCTACTGAGGTTAAATAAAATACAAAGTATAACAGTATAGAACAAGACACTATAATTAAGTGCAACAGTAAGAAATAACATAGAATATAAAGAGCAACAACAACTAGAACAGAGGCAAAATAATCATGGAAAGGAAATACAACTCAACACAGAGATAACAACCGGGGTACCTTCCAGGATGCCATCCTGTAGTCCCAATTACATCTATCCAGTGGATCTCCCGGGATACCATCCCGTAGTCCATCATATATATCCAAAGGATCTCCCGGGATCCCGTCATGTAGTCGAACTATCAGTGCGCGGGGATCTACCGAAATCCTAATCCGTAGTCTCAAATATAAATACCCAGTACTGAGGGAATCTATCGGGTGCAGTCCTATAGTTCCATATAACTGTGCAGGGGGATCTACCGGAATCCCACATCCGTAGTCCCAAATAAACAGACAAGGGAGATCTACCAAAATCTCACATCTGTAGTGTCAATGTAAATACACATCAGCAACAGGAAAATATTCAGAAATGGCAAATTTCATATTAAGGCAACAAGTAATTCTAGCCTAGCATGTTGCACAGAATTTAGGTAAGGCAGTCTGAGCAAATAAAGCAATTGAATCACTTAGACATGCTTTCCTAAGCTAACAACAGGCTTAATAGTGCGAGTAATAAAAACAGGAAAGGTAACATACTAGTAATTACTTAATGAAAATCGGATTTCAAATAATTAGCACAAGTACGAACTCGTCACCTCACGTACAAGGCATTTCAATTATCAAATATACCAAATCCTAAGGGGAAAGGTCCCTCACACAAGGTTAGGCAAGTCACTTACCTCGAACCGGCTCAAAATCAACCCGAAACCACGCTCTTTCCACGAGTACTTGACTCCAAGTGTCCCAAATCTATTCTATTCAATTGCATAATGTAAATAACACTTCAAGTACTGATTCTACAAAGAAATTCTAAGCTAATACACGAAATTAGGTAAAATGAACAAAACGCCCCTCAGGCCCACATCTCAGAATCGGGTAAAATTTATATTTTCAAAATCCTCACACTCTCACGAGTTCACGCGTACCAAAATTATACAAATCTAAGGTCAAATTCCCAAACAAAAGTCAAATTATAGGTCTAAGAACTTTCTTCCAACGTTTCCCCAATTTTCATCTCCAATCCGAAATTAAATGATGAATTCATATTTCGATTAATGGGTTACAAGCAAAAAGGAGATAAGAATCGTTACCCAATCGATATCTCTGAAAATTCCTCAAAACCTCGCTCAAATCCGAGCTCCCAAGCTTTGGTTTTCACAAAAATGGTTAACCCTCGACTTTGAAAATTTAAATTCTGCCCAGACGCGTTTTTCTTCGCGAACACTAGACTATTATCGCGAACGCGAAGCACAAAGAAATCTACTGGCCAACTTCCTCTTTCGTGAATGCGAGGTCCACTCGCGAACGCATAGCTTACACTGGTAGACCCTACGCGAACGCGAGGAGCATGTCGCGAACGCGAAGACCAACGGGTCCATACCTTCGTGAATGCGGGACCTCATCGCGAATGCGAAGCATGATTCAGCTGCTTCACCCAGATGCTCTACGCAAATGTGAGACCTGATCACTGCCAACTCAACGCTACACTAAGGTAGGAAGAGCGGGTCGCAATAGCTTTTACCCCATATGAAGGTCGAGATCGATTTCCTCAGGGAGCTAGTAGTGGAGTTGGATTTTCTATCTAGCCTAGAGATGTTTTTGTACTCCTAATGTCACTTCAAACATTTTTGGGTTTTCGAATTATAACTATTTTTATAAAACTATTGATTAAGACTAAGTTATGCTACGAGAATATTGCTAAGTTGTATCTAATGGGAAGAAGGGCACTAGGGTCGTGACACTACCTAGGTGGCTAATTGACGTGTAGATGTTAGTAAGGTTCGATTGACATAATTGGGGCGTATGCTATAACCATTGCACAATTTTACCCACTCTCATACCTCTCGGTAGAGAAAGTGACTTTGCCCAATTGACTCTCTCGAGACCAAATGGGTAGACAAATTAGACCAAGCAACTAGGGTTCAAGTAGGGTAATTACTCTCTCGAGGTTTAACCCGTTAATTGGGACTATCATTTCTCATGAGTCCATCCCAATTCCTTGTTGGGTCAATTTTGGGGTCATAGACTCTCTTTCTTAAGAAGCGTTAAACCCACAAAGCTTGAATCAGTGTTTGCAACCACCAATTCTAGATTAAAACATAAAATCAACCCAAATAGCAAACAGTCATAGTCAATCTAACATTAGATGGCAACACCCATTAATTACCCACACTAGGGTTGAGCCACAACCCTAGCTAATGAGTTTAGCTACTCATGCTTGAAGAATAAAATACAGAAATAGATGAAGAACTAAGCATATTAAATAATTGCTAAAATTAAAATACAAGAATCTATTGTAAATATAAAGCAAAAGTGCCAAAAAATGGATACAAAATTCGTTCTCATGAGCACAGCTTTTGTCTGATCTCTCTCCCCCCTAAAAAATGGTAAAATGTTCTATTTATACTAGGCTGAAAAAACTAGACAAAAATACCCATGCGGGGTTAGTGCGGGCCGCACTACATGGACCGCGGCCGCACTGGGCTCTTTGACTTTGACTTGTATTTCTCTGAACATGGACTCCGCCGACCGCGTAGAATGGACCGCGGCCGCAGAGGGAGCTGGCGTGGTCTGCGCAATCATGACTGCGGACCGCATCGCACTGACTTTGCAAACTTTCATCTCTCTGAATCCCATTACCACGGACCGCACAAAAGAGTAGTGCGACCGCGGAGCCTTCACCACGGACTGCGAGATGTGTACCGCGGTCGCGCTTCTTCTAGCCTGATTCACCAACTCTCTGAACCACATAGTGCGGTCGCATTCAACTTTGCGCGGTCCGCACTAGGCCTTCTTTTCTTAAATTTCTTGGTCCTTGATACTTGAGCAGGTTTCACTCCTTTTTGAGCCGATCTTTGACATTTCGTCACTTTGTCAATCAAATCTGCAATCAAGCACAACTTGTGAGCCTTTTAAGACTATTTTGTAACAATATATGATCAAAGCATAGGCAGGTAGGGGCATAAAACATGTTAAAATCCTAACTTATCAACTCCCCCAAACTTAAACATTTGCTTATCCTCAAGCAAACAAAATAAAACCCACTCCTTAAAGGAAAATCCAAGTAATTCCAGCTGTCCTAAAGTAACCTCAACAAGCATCAATTGGGACTAACAATTGCCCTCAATACGAATGGATCATTAACAAAATTTAAACTTTGAAAAACTATGGATCAAGTGTGACACAAGAGCATCGAGAATTGACTCATTACATCAAAGAACTCTCTCAATTTCTTTGGTCGCTGTGGAACTCAATCTCACACATCCTCAACTCTCCCTAAGCAAACCTCACCTTTTAGAGTAGAAGCACACAAACCAAGGTTAATGGGGATTCACTCGTCTATATCAAGGAAAGGTCACAAGTCCGGCTTTAAGTACCATATGCTTGACCCTCATGTAAGTATCTACTAATGCGAGTGTCATCCAACTCAAGATCATATAGGGATTTCGTGGAGTCAAATAAGCATAAAAGTTTTATCCGGATGATTGTATATATTAGTTGACTTAGTTTATGTTTCTGTTGATTTTTTTTATTTGGTCTGTATATAACTTTACATTTAGTTACTTTTATCAAACTTTTTATCTTCTCTTTGGTATGTATATAAAGTTACATTTTTGTATATATATTCATCCCCCGTTGTATATTCTTATCCCCTATTGTAAATATTCATTCTATTTTCTATTTTCGTACAAAGTTTTCATTTTTAGCTTAGTAGATAGGCTCGCAGCCTTTTTGTTTAGTTTTTTGTGCTTTCAATAAGCTTTTGGTTTTCTTAATGCCACGGTTCTTTTCAAGGGTGGAGTATTGTGCGAACCGGGTGGCTCTTCCCGATGATGGATGGCGTGACAACCTTCTTAAGGGTTTGAGTCCATTTTTTATTTTTCTTTTGTTTTTAGTAGTTTATAGTTAAAGGTACCTCAAGCAAAGCTTCACTTGGGCCTAACACATTTGCCTTTGATCCCATGGTCAAAGACAAGTGGTTGTGTTTAGGATGGTGAAAGTAGTGACCTTGAGACTCTTAGTTTGACCAAACAAACATCATGTGGTTTTTCGGGACTATTGTGTGCTCAATTGTATCTAAGGTTGTTATGGGCCCCCGACTCTATGTCTTAAGCAATCCTTGAGTGTGTGTGTGAGAAATTGAATTGTGAATCCAAGTCCCGAGCCAATGATCTAGAACTTGCCCTGAATGTTTGTTGAGGCAAAATTTTGAGTGAAATTCGACTTGAGAAGTGATTTTAGGCTCTCCTTGATCCAAACAATAGTCGAACAATTCCATAGCCTACCAATGATATAATCCCTAGCTAACCCTTTTGAGCCTTAAACCTTTTTCTTTTAAGAACCAATGCTACAAGCCTATGCCCGTTCTAAATTATACCCTCTCTTGGCACCCAAATCGTCCCTTAGGTAATGGCAAAAGTCTAAGTTTGGGGGGAGATACAAGAAAGGAAACAAAGTAATAAAAGGTACAAAAGCAAAAGGAAAGGAAGGCGATGAAAAAGAAAGAAAAGGAAATGACAAAAAAAAGCCCAATGTGCAAAGAATAAAACGGGATTCAAGAAAAACATAAATGAAAAAGGCATGGAAAAAGTAGAAAAAGAAGAAATGCTTTGAATTGCATAAGAAAGAGCGACAATGTGTCTCTCTAACCCCTTGAAAAGAAGTGAAATACTCAAATAGTCAAAGAGAATTGTGCCAGAATGAATCAAAAGAAGTGCTTAAGGGAAGATGGAACCCATATAGACTAAAAACTTTTCCTACTCTGAGCCAAAAGCCTTCACATTGACTCCACGAAAGCCCGATATGATCTTGAGTTGGATGACACTCGCATTAGTGAATACTTACATGAGGGTCAGACATATGGTACGTAGAGCAGGACTTGTGACCTTTCCTTGAGAGAGACGGGTGAATCCCCATTAACCTTTGTTTGCGTGCTTCTACTCTAAAAGGTGAGGTTTGATTAGGGAGAGTTGAGGATGTGTGAATTTGAGTTCCACAGCAACCAAAGTAATTGAAAGAGTTCTTTGATGTAATGAGTCAATTCTTGATGCTCTTGTGTCACACTTGATCCATAGTTTTTCAAAGTTTAAATTTTGTTAATGATCCATTCGTATTGAGGGAAATTGTTAGTCCCAATTGATGCTTGTTGAGGTTACTTTAGGACAGCTGGAATTACTTGGATTTTCCTTTAAGGGGTGGGTCTTATTTTGTTTGCTTGAGGACAAGCAAAGGTTTTAGTTTGGGGTAGTTGATAAGTTAGGATTTTAACATGTTTTATGCACCTACGTGCCTATGCTTTGATCATATATTGTTACAAAATAGTCCTAAAAGGCTCACAAGTTGTGCTTGATTGCAGGTTTGATCGACAAAGTGACGAAATGTCAAAGATCAGATCAAAAAAAAGTGAAACCTGATCAAGTATCAAAGACAAAGAAATTTAAGAAAAGAAGGCCTAGTGTGGACCGCGCAAAGTGGAATGCAGCTGCACTAGGTTGTTTAGAGAGTTAGTGAATCAGGCTAGAAGAAGCGCGGCCGCGGTACACATCTCACGGTCCGTGGTAAAGGCTCTGCAGCCGCACTACTCTTTTGTGCAGTCCACGGTCATGGGATTCAGAGAGATGAAAGTTTGCAAAGTCAGTGCCATGCGGTCCGCGGTCATGATTGCACGGACCGCGCCAGCTCCCTCCGCGGCCGCGGTCCATTCTACATGGTCCGTGGAGTCCAAGTTCATAGAAGCACAAGTCAATGTCAAAGAGCCTCAATTCATGTACATGATGCAGATAACGGAGTATCTTGGAGTTATTGGTTGCCCATTCTTCTCGGACCTGATGTATAAGCAGGTCTGAATCTCCGATCACTAGCAATTCCTAAATGTTCATGTCAATGGCCATCTTGAGCCCTAAGATGCAGGCTTCGTACTCGGCCATATTGTTGGGTGCACGGGAACCTGAGCTTGGCAGACACCGGATAATGCTGGCCGGTTTCTGATACTAGGACCACTCCTATGCCAATTCCTTTGAAGTTTGCTGCTCCGTCGAAAAACATTCTCCAACCATCATAGGGTTCTGAAATATCTTCCCCTATGAAGGATACCTCTTCATCGGGAAAATATGTCTTTAGAGGCTCGTATTCTCCATCCACAGGATTTTCAGCAAGATGATTTTCCAGCGCTTGTCCTTTGATTGCCTTCTGAATCACGTAAACAATGTCAAATTCACTTAGCAGGATTTGCCACTTGGCTAGCTTGCCAGTGGGCATGGGCTTCTGAAAGATGTACTTCAAAGGATCCATTCTTGATATGAGATAAGTAGTATAGGCACAGAAATAGTGCCTCAACTTCTGAGCTACCCAAGTCAGGGCACAACAGGTGCGTTCCAATAGAGAATACCGGGCCTCGTGCGGGGTGAACTTCTTGCTGAGATAATAGATGGCCTGCTCCTTTCTTCCCATTTTATCATGCTGCACAAGAACACAACCGAAAGCTCCATCCAATACTATGAGGTAGAGTAATAGGGGTCTACCTGGCTCGGGCGGAACCAAAACTGGCGGCGTTGACAGGTATTCCTTGATTATGTTGAAGGCTTTCTGACAATCATCAGTCCATTTGGTAGCGGCGTCCTTCTTCAACATCTTAAAGATTGGCTCACAAATGACAGTGGATTGAGCTATGAACCGGCTGATGTAGTTAAGTCTTCCCAAGAAACTCATAACCTCTTTCTTGTTCTTCGGTGGTAGAAATTCTTGGATGGCTTTGACCTTTGATGGATCTAGTTCTATTCCTCGATGACTCACAATGAACCCATGTAGTTTTCCAGCAGGAACCCCGAATGCACATTTGGCGGGATTCAGCTTCAAGTTGTACCTTCTCAGTCTGTTGAAGAACATCCTCAGATCTTCCATGTGGTCATTGGCTCTTTTGAATTTGATGATGACGTCATCTACATATACCTCGATCTCTTTCTGTATCATGTCATGGAAAATAGTAGTCATGGCTCTCATGTAGGTGGCCCCAGCATTCTTTAACCCGAACGACATCATCTCGTAACAATACATCCCACATGGCGTAATGAAAGTTGTTTTCTCCGTGTCTTCCTCATCCATCCATATCTGATGATACCTAACAAAACAATCAACGAACGACTACAGTTCATGCTTGGTGCAGTTGTCAATTAGAATGTGTATGTTCGGCAAGATTAAGTCGTCTTTCAGACTGGACCGGTTGAGATCTCGGTAGTCGACACAGACTCTAACCTTCCCGTCCTTCTTTGGCACTGGCATAATATTGGCTAACCATGTTGGATACTCTACTACCCTGAGAACCTTGGCTTTGACTTGCTTGGTGACTTCTTTCTTGATTTTCAAACTCATGTCAGGTTTGAACTTCCTGAGCTTCTGTTTTACTGGTGGAGATGTCGGATCGGTTGGTAGTTTGTGAGCTACAATAGATGTACTGAGACCAGTCATGTAATCATAAGACCAGGCAAATATGTCTTCATATTCCCTTAGAAATTCCGTGTACTCTTTCTTTTCTGATGGTGACAGATGAACGCTGATTCGTGTTTCTTTGACATTTTCTGCATCTTCCAGGTTGACAATCTTAGTTTCGTCCAGGTTAGACTTAGGTCTGTTCTCAAAATCCTCAACCTCTTTAACAACCTCTTCTGGTATATCATCTTCTTCTGAGTCTATATCCGTTTGTTGCGTTGTCTCATTGCATGTCACAATAGTCGATTCATCAAGATAGGTAATAGTAATGTTGTGTGAATAAAGTAAACGATAAAAAGTAATAAGAGCAAGACTTATAAGAAATTGAAATGCTTTGATAAATTTTTATAATTGTTTTGAACATTGGAGCCCTTATTTCAATATTAAAAATGCGAAAAGAAAGTCAATTAGCGAAAAAATAAAGATAATGCATGGTGATTTGTTCAGCCTTGCTAGCCCGAAGCTTTCCGGGCCCTAGTGGTTCTGATGGACCAATTGTTGAGGCATGTTCCTCGGCTTACAGCTTGTATAGAAGGTCTTTCCTCCCCCTCGTCCTCGAAAATGACACAAGAGTCCATATTATCATCTTCCAAAAACAAACTCCTCATCGCCGCTAGTGCTTCCTCTTTTCCCGACCCATATATAACATTGGCGAGCTAGAAAGTCTGTTCTAAGTGAGGTATTGGATGCTCCAGTAGGTAGTAGGGACTGCGCCATGGTGACAACCAGTGGTTGAATTCCTCCCAAGTGTATTCATATCCCAAAACAAAAGTGGTACTGTGTTTCTTCAACTTGATAGGCTTAGCGATTCCTTGGAGATTCTTGCCAAGTCCCTTGTCAGTTTCTTATCCACACCAATTCAGTATACTTTTAATTTTGCTATCCCACCATTTGTCCTTGTCCACGGAATTGACTCGCTCAATGTGATGGTAGGTTTCTCCTCTTATCTTCCTTCTTCCTCCGATTGCTGGGATGGTCTGGCGACTGTATATGGTATTGCTACCATCGACGTGAATAATTACCTCTTGGTGATTCCACTCAAATTTCATTGCTTGATGTAGGGTTGATGCCACAGCCCCAGCGGCATGGATCTAGGGTCGTCCCAATAGCAAGTTGTAAAATGCTGGGACGTCTATTACTTGAAAATCAACGTCAAACCAAGTCAGTCCCATTTGCAGACACAAACTGATTTCCCCAATAGTGGACCTTTGGGATCCATCGAAAGCTTTGACATTGATGGCTCCATCGTTGTTCTCATGCAGGCTCTTTCCCAATGTTCTAAGAGTCACTAATGGACAAATATTGAGGCTGGACCCTCCGTCAATCAGGACTCTGGTGAAGAAATGATCTTCGCACTGCACAGTGATGCGCAAGGCCTTGTTGTGGCTTAGCCCTTCAGGTGGCAGCTCATCTTTGTGGAAAGTGATTTTGTGACTCTCAAATACTTGCCCCACCATGTTTTCCATTTCTCCTCCAGTTATGTTGCTGGGTACATATGCCTCGCTCAGCACCTTCAATAAGGCATTCTTATGTGCGTTAGAGCTTTGTAGCAGAGCCAAGATAGAGATCTGGGCTGGCGTTTTGTTCAACTGACAATGACTGAATACTCTTTGGCTTGTATCTTCCTCCAGAGATCATCAGGCCCAGTCCTATCAGTGCCGGAGGCATTTGGGACTACTAGTCCTAAAGGGAAGGGAAATTTGGCTTTTCAGAGTTTTAAAAGGATAAAATTCTAGGGCGACAATCAAAACATATAAGGTAGGTATGGGGAGAACACATAATAGTTTAAAGGACTCAAACAAGCCTCCTCATTTAAAGAGACAAATTCGCTAGCATGACTTACAAGTACTGGTTATGGTCTGAAATCAAATTAAAGCGTAGGATAGGCTAATTCATCACATATTTCTCAGATAAGGAGTCTGAATTAACCTTCCCTGGTTGTATTTTATCAAAGACTGATGTAGTTAATCAATTATCTACTGGCTTGCCTAGGTGAAACTTATAGGCATGATATCTAACAGTGCTTACTCCGATTTTAAAGAAGGCTTATTGATTGTGGAAAACACATAAGTTCTGCAGATATTAGACAACATTACTACTGATTTTAGACTTGTAGATGAAATAAATGAATCAGATTCAACTGGTTACTCCTATAGGCATGATTTCTAGGCGTTGTTGATTTTAAGACGATTATGAAAGTGTAGGGAGTCCTATAGACATGGTATCTAGAAGGTAGTTGATTATTGTTTTAACCTATAACCATTTGCCTAATGATAGATAAAAAATGCAGAAGTGCAGAAACTATAGGAAGGATTTATATATGCCGTGCGTGGATGCAGAAAACTATAGGCAGGATTTCTATATGACGTGCATGAATGCAAAAAACTTACAGGTAGGGTTTCTGATGTAGAAATGCAGAAACTATAGGTAGGATTTCTAATGAAATGCGGAAGTGGAGAAGTTGTAAATGGTAACACCTATGAGCATGATGTCTACCCTTTGCATACATAAGTGAACCTCCCCTTTTCACTAGAACTCCATAAGTTATTACAACATATTACAGAGCAGAATGAATTAAGAAAAGTAAAATTACATCAGAAATTAAGCTACAACCAAGGAGCCTAATTCAGACTGAAGGTCCAACAATATGAGGTGAACCAACTTCCAGGATCAGGTTTCCAAAGCCTTCTCTTATTTGGGATGTGTCGAAGTTCCTCAAGAGCCTCAAATGGACTCCGGGAAATGCTTGCACCCCAAGAAGATTGCAGAATTAAGAGCATAGTGCAATGTGGAAATGCCAGCCCTCAGATGTCCAAGTTCAGAGGGAACTCAAGGTCCCAAAGCAAGGCTCATAAGAGGGGGCAGATCTTAGAATCTAAGAGTAAATGTAAGTGCACAAGGGTGAATTGGGGAGAGCCATGGCAGGCTGGTGGTCATGCGCAGCAATCAGGAGTGCTGGCACACCCCTGACTAGCCTATTAGCCAAATTTCTAGAGTTGGGATCCATTGAGGATCAGGTTCAAACCTAAGCAACAATTTGGATGCTGTCAAGTCATGAACCTTAACTCAAACACATAGAAGGGAGTGGGGGTATAGGGAATTCATAACAAACAGCAGATGCAAAGAGAGAGTAGCATACTCAATACATAACATGAATAGCAAAGCAGACATGAGTGTAGCAACTGTAAAATAAACACATAGGGATGGTGCTGAAATCGAAATTAAGGCATACCAGTTTCAGGGAAACAAATAAGTGAAAGCTGAAGTCTTGTAAACAAAATTGCAACCAAACAGTACAAAATATCTCAGAAGAGAGTAGAGTATTGAAAGAGTGTCGTAATTTGTCGACACTCAGAAGAGAGTAGAGTATTGAAAGAGTGTCGTAAGAGAGTAGCATGCAATAAGTAACGACACAATTCTGCGCTTTACTACCTTAACAGGGTAGGAAGGGTAGATATGGATATGATGACCGGTGCGCTAATACCACGTGCAACCCCTCTTCTGAGGAGCGATTGTCGAGTATTGCATTGATGTGATCCATATTGTTTATAAACCTAGGACCCCCTTTCTTTTAACTAGTTTTATTGTCCGAACTATTTTTGCTTTCCTTATTCTCTCCAAACTTTCAATTTGCTTGCAATAATATGTAAAAATCCCCTTCTATTTGAGGCCCTTAATTGCTTACTTGATTATGTGAAGTCACAATTGTAACATGGCCGGGAACCACACTAGTGGATCTTGAGGGGTGCCTAACACCTTTCCCTCAAGATAATTTCTAGCCCTTACCCAACCTCTGATTCTTCAAACCCAAACCCTTCTTAGTGTCCTAATGCACTTAATCATTAGGTGGCGACTCTTCAAGTTCCAAAACCCAATTCCCAAAAGGGAACGAGTTGTCCTCCCAAATGTCACAAGCCCGATTTCGCGAGAAAAAGGGGGCACGACAGCGTGGCGACTCTGCTTGGGACATTTCTTTAAGGCTTTTACCATTTCATGTTATTTGTGACTTTACTGCTTCTTTATTGCCTTTATTTAATGTCTTTATTTCCCTTTTATTACGAAACTGACTTGGCTCCTTGTTTCTTTTCTTTAAGGCTTTCCTTTACTGCTTTCCTTTAATACTGTTGTAATTATGAGCAATTATTGTAATCATTACTTTATGAACGTGCAAATACATGATAGCTTGTTTTATTCTTGTAATTGCATATGCAACATCATATTCCACTTGTGCCAAACAAAATACCATAACAACGCTTATAATGAGTGGTTTCGCCCTTCCGATATCATTACCCCCTAAATTTGGCAAAGGCATATTTGCGGTAAAACCAGTCGATCAACGGTGTAGTTGACAGTTCTGTGCCTTTCCCTCTTGAGTTGTCCGCTCAAGGGTACCAATATAATACCTTATAGAAACCCTACTCTGTTCAATTGTGCATGCATCACATTCAAAACTTAGCCGAGTCAGTTATGTTGTCCACATAATGACTCTTTAAGATAGCCTTGTCCAAAGTCCACTGGGTTTCCTGGGAACCCAAATGGACGTTACCATATTCTATGCATTTATTTGGAGAACTAAATGTTGCTTATGCTAATTATTAGTTTAAATAGCCGAGTCTGGCGGGGTAAGGGTATAACACTTTGTTTTGCAGAAATGAGGCACGAAGTCCCTAGATTCGGCATGGTCACGAACATCCACCCAAGGTTGCTAAGCTGGTGGGAGGATCTTCACTCCAGTGATCAGGCTCTTGTCCGGAAATACCTAGGAAATTTGCCTTCTCTCCTAGAGGTCCAACCCGATAACAAAATAATAGAAGCTGCTACTCTGTTCTGGGACTGTGATAGGTCTGTGTTTCGTTTCGGGGAGATTGAGATGACACCTCTGCTCGAGGAAATAGGAGGATTAGCTGGTATTCCATGGTAGACTCCGAGTTTGCTTATGCCGGAAAATCGCAAGGGTATGGGTTTTCTCAAAATGATGGGACTAAAGAAAAACACAAAATTGACCTGTTTGAAGGATTCCTACATTCCTTTCGACTATTTGTACGAGAGGTACGGCCATAGTAAGTCGTACCGCACTTACCTAGATGAATTTTCCCTCACCTCATTGAGGCATACCCATAGAAGGGTCTTTGTCTTTATATTTTGCTTCTTGGGGATGATAGTGTTTCCTATGAAGAAAGCAAGGATTCACACCAGGCTAACTATGGTCACTAAAACTTCAATGGAGGGAATAGGTGGGCAACTCTTTAGCATAGTGCCCATGATCGTTGCAGAAATGTACCGAGCCTTGGAAAAGTGTTAGCAAGGATCCCCACACTTCAAAGGCTGCAACTTGCTACTCCAACTCTGGCTCATGGAGCATCTCCAGAGGGGTGAATATCGGCAAGAGATTCAGCGGAGAGACTGGGATGATCATATAGCCTTCCATCAACCAAGGCGAATGAAATACATGCCCGATAGGTTTGCTCAGCCAGAAGATGCCAAAGGATGGGTGAAGCTGTTTGAAAATCAGACTAAGGATCAAATACAATGGATGTTCGAATGGTTCCCTACTGACGAGTTCATCGCCCGATCCAGGGACGCACCGTTTCTGATACTGATCGGTTTAATAGGAACTTACCCTTATGCCCCCTTCCGGATCATGAGACAGACTGATAGGAAGCAGGTTATACCAAGGGTCGATAAGATGAGTCACTTCCGGGCTGATTTCCAAGCTGATAACAGTCCTTATAAGTGTCAAGCTCAGCATATGTGGCATTGCAAGATCATCATGGGAAGAGATACTATCGAGCCAGATAGATACCATGCTGGTTGCGCTCCCTAATATTTAGGATGACTAGAGGATAATCACAATGGTCTGGGCCAACCTGGGTTTGTTCGAGGTCACAGGATCATCGATGAAAAGGCCAAAGCACAGGTCAAGTACAACCAATAGCGCAAGAGGATTCGGGAATGCGAGAGTGAAAACCGGAAGATTCAAGAAGCCCATCAAAAGTTGATTGAAGAATGGAAAAATATGGCTGTCAGCGCCAACAAGCGACTAGGGTATTTGGAGCGTGGTCTAGTGGAATTGGAAAGAAAGTTCATCCAGAGGATTTAAAACTACCAGAACGCTGAGGGAAACGAAGGAGGACACTTAGCTAGAGCCTATTTGTTGTTGGGACTGTGCGAGCTGGTGAAGCTGTTCGATGGAGCTAAAGATGCTGAGTCTGGGGAAGGTCCTTCTGGGACCAAGTAGTTAGGAGTATTTTCTTTTGCTTTAAAAATATAATAAGGCCAACAGCCATTAGTGACATTTTTTTTATTTTAGTGTCGTTTTGGGATTCGTCTTATTTTTATCAATAAAGTGAGGCATTTAGCATTATAAGTTCTCCAAATCAACTTGTCGCTAGGCCTACCTTGGGCACAACGAGGCTCCCAAATTAGGACACAATTTATATTCTTACACTATTTGTTTTAATATTGCAACGTTTTCTTCTCATAATCCGCACTAACTTGCTACCTTTTTTGTTTTTACCTTTTGTTTATTCCCCTCCCCAAAGGTTAGTTCGTGAACTCTGGCATCGTCATCATACTCCACAAGATCTAAGAGCCCTCCACCTCCTCCTCCTTCGAGTCTTATCAGAAACAAGAACAAGGGAAAGATGGAAGATTTGAGCAACATCAGAAAGGAGAACTCAGTTGAAAGGGTAGAGGTTCCTCAAGGTATTCAGGTTTCCAAGGAAAGTGCTTCCCAGCCCGAACAGAAGTTATTGAAGTTTCAGGAAGAACTGGACCAAGTTCGGAACTTGGCGAATTTGTCATTTTCCCTCACTACCCCAAATGTCAACTTTGCCAACACTCAAAACCCCACACCTCCACAAAGCATCCCGAAACCACAAAACCAACCCGCTCCTCATCACCACTGCAACACATGCCACACTTCAGAAAACGCCCCACTACTCATTCATGAACCACTAAACTCCATAAATGATCAACCCCACAACACCCGCATCTACGTGGAAACCACACAACACTATACTCAACCTATTTCAATCACACCTGAGTCTGATAACAAAGACTCTCTTATCAGGAATCTGGCCGCGGAACTCAAGAAGCTGACTAGCCGAGTTTAAGGTGTCGAAGGAAGCAAGGGGATTGAGGGACTGAATTATGAGGACCTTTGCATTCAGCCAGATGTCGAACTGCTCGAAGTGTACAAACCTCCTAAGTTCGAAATGTTTGACGGTACTGGGGATCCGAGAGTTCATTTGAGGACATACTATGACAAGTCGGTCGGAGTAGGGAGGGACGAAAAGATTCACATGAAACTCTTTATGAGAAGTCTGAAAGGAGATGCTTTGTCTTGGTACATCAACCAAGACCCTAAGAAGTGGTCAAATTGGGTAAGTATGGCGTCCGATTTCATGGACAGATTTAGGGTCAACGCAGAAAATGCACCAGACGTGTTCTACATCCAGAACTTAAAGAAGAAACCCTCGGAGACATTCCGTGAGTATGCTACTCGTTGGAGATTAGAAGCTGCTAAGTTCAAACCGGCTTTAGAAGAAGAACAAATGAACAGGTTTTTCGTCCGAGCTCAAGACCCACAGTACTATGAAAGGTTAATGTTGATTGAAAGCCAGAAATTTTCTAACATCATCAAGCTAGGGGAAAGGATCGAGGAAGGTATCAAAAGTGGTATGGTCACTAACTTTAAAGCTTTGCAGGCCACCAACAAGGCTCTACAGTCTAGTGGCACGTCCAAGAAAAGGGACGTGAGCGCCGTGATGGTTGCACAAAGAACAAAATCCCCAATTGAATACCAAACCTACCTAGTACCTCTACTCACATATCAACCTACCTCAAATTACCAAGCACCCTCGCCCTCTTACCAAACTCCACCACCTACTTACCAATCACCTCCATCTCCCACATATCAGCCTACTTCGCCCAAATATTCCCAACCCGCACATGTCTATCAAGCCTACAATACTCAACCATCTCACTATCAACCACCTCCCACTCACCAAAACTTTCCTAGTCCCCGACCAAACTTCGACCGCAGACCCCCCAAACAGTATACCGTCATTGCCGAACCTATCGACCAACTGTATGAAAGGCTCAAAGCTGCTGGTTACAACACCCCCATCCCTACCGTAAACCCCGAAAACCCCTCCCAATGGGTCAACCCAAACAAAACTTGTGCATACCATTCCGGCATGAAGGGGCATACCATTGATGAGTGCCGCTCTCTAAAGGATAAGATCCAAGCTTTAATTGACAACAAGATCATTGTGGCAAAGGAGCCAGCTCTGAATGGCCGCAACAACCCTCTGCCTGACCACAAGGGTGGGGGAGTTCACATGATTGAGATAGAGGACGATTGGGACCCCAAAGGGTCGATCGGATTGATCACTGAAGGTGACGAGCCAAAGGAACCAACGGTCACACTTAATCTGATTGTGGTCCAGATCCAGCCTTCTAAAAACGCTGAAGTAGACATGTCCATACCACTTGAGTTCAAAGCACCTTCTTCTGCAAAGACGCCAGGACTTATTGAGATCGAGTTTGGGTCTCCAAAGACACTTGTACCATTCGAAGTGGTTGTGTTACCATCCAAGGAAAAGGTACCCATCCCGGTGGCCATGACAGTCGTAACACCGTTCCACCCAAAGGCCATACCATGGGATTACACTGCCGAGGCGAGAAGGAAAGGGAAAACCAAATCTGGAGAAGCAATTGTAGCACAGGATATGACAAGAACCGGTAGGGTTTATACCCCAGAACACCTAGCCGAGTCCAGTAAGCAGGCCTCTGGACGATCAATCGTCACTGAGTGTAAAGTATTAAATTCGAAGTGTTGAACTGAAGGTTCAAGGTCTCTAAGTGCAGAAGGGTTGTGTCCCTTTTATAGTGCAGAAAACAAGTAATAAGGGAATAGTTTGCAATCAATCACACAAAATCTCCCTTCAGTTAAGGGATTCTAATTTCAAACAGGTAGAAGACAATTAAGGAAAGAATTGGATTAAAATCTTTTCCAAAGTAGTACAAGAAGGGCAAATACATAGAAACTATTTAAGGAAAGAGTTTGATAGCAACACGGTTTGTGCAAATAAGGAAAGTCAATCAATCATCAGCCAGTAAAAATCAAAAATTGAGTTTTGGTGTGAATGAATCCAACTAGAAAAGGTGAAGAAAGGTTTAATTAAAGAAAATCAGTAACAATCAATCAAACCCTAATAAAAGGAATCCAGAATCAATCGATAGTTGGAAAAACCTCTTTTGAAGGAAGAATTCCTCATATATAAAGCATACACACATGTCAAACAAGAAAGAACTGTCATACTAATTAGAAAAAATCTAGCATAGGAAAGTTCAGAGTCACAAACAAAGAGGCTCAAATTCAGTACATAGACTCAAACTTAGTTTGAGAAAATCCAGGGTTCCATAATAGAACCCTAGTCCAAACATAAGATCAAGCTCACAAAAAACCCCAAATCCTAGGGTTTTCAACTCGAATCAGATGCAGAGATAAGACGAGAAATAACTGAAACAGGCTCAGAGGTCTTTTTTAGAGGCTCATGAGAAAACAAACAGGTAAAATAGCAGGTTTGAAACAAACATAGTGAAAAAGCTGATTTGAAGCGTAAAGAACATGTTTTAAGAAAAACTTGGAACTTAACAAGTTCAAAAGACAAAGAGGTAGCATAAACTTAAGGAAACAGTAGATGAAACATGTTTAGAAAGAACTCAAACAAAGTCCATAAGAAGGCAAATAAGAACTAGGAGCTTAGTAGAAATTACAGTCAAGGAACATAGGGTTAAACGAACACATAAGATAAACGTGTGAAAGCATGATATAGAAACCAGTAGAAGAAAGAACGGAGCACAGTAGAAGAATATGCATAATAAGGCGAACCTAAGAACACAGGAGAAGGACATGCGAGGTAGAAAAGAGAACATAAAAACATAGCATAGACAGATTCACACAAAGAAAAGGAGAATAGGAGTCAGAAAACATTTTAAAACTTTTTCAGAAACCCTAAATCAAAGAGAAACAAATTTTGAAAAAGAAGATTGGGGAAAACATTTTAAAATTGCAGTAGAAAACAGATATAGAATAGATCTAAGAAAACAACCAGAGAGAACCTTGAATAGCTTAGGGTTTCATAGAAACCCTAGAAATGAGAAAGGCTTGGAAGAAAATCCGATCCTGAGTCGAAAAGACTCGTATTGCTTGAACACACCGGAATAATGGCCGGAGGAGCCATAGATCTACAGATCTGAGAAGGATCTGAAGAGAGACATCGGAGTCGGGCCTCGAAGCTTTGAACAACCATGGTTTGATGGCGGAGAGGGGTGAGTACCAACCATTCATGGCCTGAGAAGCCACAGATTCCGGTGGAAACATGGTAGAATAAGGTGGGAGATGGCTAGGGTTTCAGAGAGTTAAGAGTGTTTTGAGAGATGAAGTGTTTCAAGGCGGCGGGTCAGGTGAGAATGAGGGAGATTAGGGTAGTCATTTAGGAGTTAAAAAGGAAAGGGCTAGTTTTGGCCGTTGATCTTGAGTGATCAACGGTCCAGATTTAAGTGGTAGGTGGGGAATGGGTTGGGTCGTTTGTAATTGGGTCGTGGGCTGGATCCAAATTGAAACTGGGTTGGGTTTAATTTGGGCGGAATTGGGGTCAAATTGGGGTTAAAATTGAAAGGAAATGAGGCTGTAATTGAAATAGAAATAGGCTAAATGTTAAATAGCCAGTTTTTCTTTTTTTATTTATAAAAATAGTAATGATGATATTAAAAGTAAATTAAAAGAATAGAGCCAACAAATAATATATAAATATCAATTTAAAAATACTGAAACAAAATTTACAATTATAAAATGCTATTATTCTTAAAATAGGCTTTAATTGCAATTGTATGCAATTTAGTTTTTTAAATACCAAATAAATTTGTAAAAAAATATAAAAAAATTATCTTAACTATATTTTGGTATAAATATGCGAATAAAATAAATTATTCATCAAAATTGATGATTTTGGGAATAATTATGGATTTTGTACTGCTAAAATGGGTAGTAAATTGATTTTAAAAACTCTTCAAAAGATTGGAAAAATATTGAAACACTTGGGTATGCTTATGTATGCATGTATATGCTATTTTGAAAGTATTTTGTATATAAAAATACATAGGAAACAATTGGGTATCAACAGTTGTTTGAGGTTATTTGAGGGCTCGTCTAAGTTCGTATGATATTCTGGGACTTTTTGGTATGTTGGTTGAGGTCTTGGGGGCCTCGGGTTGATTTCGGATGGTTAACAGATCAAAAGTTGAATTTGATAAGTTGCTGAAGTTGGGGTCTGCTGGTGTAATCACACATGCGGAGCTTTGATTGCAGATGCGAGCTCGCAGGTGTGTGGTGAGATCCGCAGTTGCGAAGTTTGGAGGGGGTGAGCAGGTAGTCGCAAGTGCGAAGGATTTTCTGCACATGTGTGGCCGAGATGCGGTGAAGGGAGCGCATGAGCGGAATAGAGGCTTAGATCTAGGTCCGCAGAAGCGGTGTTAAGGCTCGCAGAAGCGAGTCCGCAGGAGCGGAAGATTGGGTCGCACGTGCGGAGGAAACCACATAAGCAATTGTCCACAAAAGCTGAAGGACTAGGCAGAACATATAAATACAAGGGGTCGCAATTTTTCTTCATTTTGGATATTTTAAGCTCGGTCTAAGGCGATTTTTGAGAGAGTTTTGAGGTGATTCTTGAGGTAAGTTCCTTGTGCTCATTTTTTTTTTTTATCAATAATCTTGTTTCCCCATTGATTTCCCACCTAGATTGAGTGGTTTTGAGGTACAATTTTGGGGTTTGAGACTAGGGATTTGGAGAGTTTGATTTAGGGTTTTGGGTGACTATTTGTTGTCAAATTTTCGTAAATTTAGTATGGTTGGACTCGTGGTTTAATGAGCTTTCGGGTTTTGTGACTTTTGGTGGACTTCGAGATGTGGGACAAGGGACGATTTTGAGTCGATTTTTGACTTTTGATTTATAACTTCATATTTTCTTGTGGAATTAATTCCTTTAGCCTGTGTTGATTGTATTGTACTGTTTGTGACTAGATTCGGGATATTTGGAGGCCGATTTGCGAGGCCAAGTTGTGTTGGAGAAGAGATTTGCTCGAATTGAGGTTGTAACAGTTCTAAATCTGGTTCTGAGGGTATGAAGCCCCGTATTATGTACTTTGTGATTGGTTTAGAGGTGACGCACATGCTAAGTGATGGGCGTGCACCGTCGGAATTGTGACTTAGTCCATTCCATGGAACGATGAAGTAGAATAACCTGTTGTTAGTTGTATGCTCTCCTTTTGTTATAGAAATTTGACTACAAATCATGTTAAAAATCATGTTTAGGCTATGTGTTGGTACTGTAGGGACCCACAAAGGCCGTGTTACCTGTTGAATTCTCTGCTAATTGCTACTTGAACTCAGTCACAGTTGTATTTGCATACCATATCTCAGTCTCTATTGTTTCTTGTTGATATATTATATCATATCTATTTTGGGCTAATTTTCATGATTACTGAGAGCCCGAGAGACTGGTGAAGTTGATGACTGAGTAAGGGTGAGGGCCTGATTGTGAGGATATTGATACTATAGCACGTGAGTTATCCGTATAACACATGAGTTATCCATGAGGATTCATATATTGATACTATAGCACGTGAGTTGTCTATGCAAATTATAGTGCTTGGGCTGAAAGAGCCCCTCCAGAGTTTGTATAGACCCCAGTGAATGCAGAGTACCTACTGAGTGCGAGTGCCGAGTACCGAGTGCTGAGCTATTGAGAAAGACTGAGTGACTGTTGCTCCGAGAGGATGCTTTTGATTTTATTATTGTTGCACTTAGCTGCTATATATCAGTGTCTTGAAGTTTCTGAAAGATATTATATTTTGTTATACTTGAACTTGACATGAGGTAACTGATTTGACCTAAAGTTGTCGAAATTGAAAGCATACCTACTTTCCTATGTTGAATTACTAAATTGAACTATAATTGTAGAGCTCGTCACTACTTTTAGTTCTTTATATAATCTTGTTACTTACTGAGTTGGTTGTACTCACGCTACACCCTGCACTTCGTGTGCAGATCCAGGTGTTTCCGGACACGGTGAGTGTTGATTTCATCGCACAGCTGATCTTGTGGGAGATTCCAGGGTAGTTGCCCGGCACTTTGCAGACCTTGTTTCTCCTTCCTTATCCTTCCACATATTGTATTTAGTTTCAGATTTTGATAGACAATATTTTCCAAGACTTTTGGTATTTAGATGCTCATGTACTCAGTGACATCCCGATGTTGGGAGTTTCCACATTGTATTTTGGATTTTCTATCCTGTTCATGAGAAGTTTTACTATTTAAACTGCTTTACATCCATTTTATGTTAAAAGTGTTGGTGTTAATTCGTAAATATTGGCTTGCCTAGTACCACGTTTGGCACCATCACGACAGGTTTGGATTTTGGTCGTGACAAGTTGGTATCAGAGCCTAGGTTACATAGGCCTCACGAGTCATGAGTAGGTTTAGTAGAGTTTTGCGGATCGGTATGGAGACGTCTATACTTATCTTCGAGATGGTGCCAAACCCTTAGGAAAACTTCACATTCTTGTATTCTTGTCGTACAAATCTGTTGATTTCGTTAACTAAACTTCTGTTATTCTATTCTCTCATAGATGGTGAGGACATGTGCTATCGGGTTAGCTGAACAAGCATTTGCATATACTGCTAGGGCTGCAAGAGGCCGGGGCTCGCTGTAGGAGTCGTGGTAGGGGCAGAGGTGCAGCTCATACAACAGCTAGAGTAGGACCTGCAGACCCACAAGTCGCTCCAGCTCAGGAGCAGGTAACAGATACAGTTGAGCTAGTGGGGCCAGCTCAGGCACCCGATGTGCCCATTGTGATTCCAGGCCTTCAGGAGGCTTTGGCTCAGATTTTGACTGTGTGCAGCAGCCTTGCTCAGACGGTCTCAGTTTCGTCCACATCAACTACTTCTCAGGTCGGGGGAGGTGCTCAAACTCCCTCTGCCCGTACACTAAAGCAGGTGATGCAGGGGCTTCAGATAATGAGGGCACTACCAGCCTAGCCGGTTGCAGCTGCTCAGGCCCACGTGGTTCCTATTATGACTGATGATGAGCAGAGGAAACTAGAGAGGATTTGGAGGCTCCAACCTCCATCTTTCAGTGGGGTAGAGTCGGAAGATGCCTAGGGTTTCTTGGACAAGTGTCTGCTGGTTCTTCGTACAGCAGGTATTCTTGATCCCAGAGTGGGATTGTTCACTACTTTTTAGTTTTTTGGGGCAGCCTTCAGATGGTAGGAGGCTTTCTAGAGGTGTAAGCCGATCGGTGAAATGCCACTTACATGGCAAGAGTTCTCTGTTCTCTTCTTGGTGAAGTTCGTGCCACAGCCCTACAGGGAAGAGCTACGCAGATAGTTCAAGCAGCTTCCTCAGGATGACATGTTGTGACCCAGTACGAGATGAGGTTTTCTGAGTTGGCTTGTCACGCAGTTTTGTTGGTTCCCACTGATAGGGAGAGGATTAGGAGGTTTATCGATGGCCTCACATACCAGCTACGGTTGCTTATGACTAGGTAGAGGGTATTTGGTGCTACTTTTGACGAGGTGGTCGATATTGCTCGGCAGATAGAGATGTTCTGCGGCCAGGAGCGGGGTGAGAGGGAGGCCAAGAGGCCTCGAGGTTCAGGTATTTTCGGTGGTGTACCTTCTGGGGCCAGTCCTACCATAGTAGGGGTCGTCCTTATAGGCCCGCTTAGACGGCTTGTCCAGCTCATCATGGTGTATCAGCTAGCCATAGTTCTTACAATGCCCGCTCAGTCCAGTCTTCATTCAGTGCACTACTAGTGCAGAGTTCTCACCATGCCTCGTCCGCTCAAGTTTCTACAGGTAGTTCCTTGGGTTATCAGGAGAAGCAGTTCCGTTAGAGGAGGTTGTTTCGAGTGCGGAGACTTTGGTCATATCAAGAGAGATTGCCCTAGGTTGTTGAGTGGGGCTCCACAACAGAGTTCTCGGCCGATGGCACTAGCACCAACAGTTACACTACCCACTTAGCCAGCTCGGGGTGGGGCCCAGGCGCTAGAGGTCGCCCTAGAGGGGGAGGCCGATCAGGTGGTGGTCAGGCCCAATTCTATGTTCTCCCCGCCAGACTAGATGCCATTGTTTTAGATGCAGTGATCACATGTATTGTCTCAGTATGCCACAGGTATGCCTCTATATTATTTGACCTTGGTTCCACTTATTCGTATGTATCATCATATTTTGCTCATTATCTGGATATGCCCTATGAGTCAGTACTTTTTTTTATCTGTTCATGTATCTACGCCACTAGGCGATACTATTATTGTGGACCATGTATATCGATCATGTGTAGTGACTATTGGGGGATTGGAGACTAAACTTGATATTTTCTTGCTTAGTACGGTTGATTTCGACGTGACCTTGGGTATGGATTAGCTGTCTCCATGTCATGATATTCTGGATTGTCACACTAAGAACTTGACGTTGGAGATACCGGGGTTGCCAAAGATCGAGTAGAGAGGTTCTCTAGACTATATTCCCAGTAGAGTGTTTTCATACTTGAAGGCCCAACGGATGATTAGGAAGGGATGTTTGTCTTATTTGGCCTTTGTGGATGTTGGTGTTGATACCCTTTCTATTGATTCTGTTTCGGTGGTGCGAGAATTCTCGAATGTGTTTCCTGTAGACATACTGGGCATGACTCCCGACAGGGATACAGATTTCGATATTGACTTGGTGTAGGGCACTCAGTCCATTTTTATTCCTCCATACCGTATGCCACCAGTTGAGTTGAAGGAATTGAAGGATGAGCCTTAGGAACTCCTTGATAAAGGGTTTATTAGGCCTAGTGTGTCACCTTGGGGTGCACCGGTTTTGTTTGTGAAGAAGAAGGATGGTACTATGAGAATGTGCATTGATTATAGGCAGTTAAACAAAGTCACAATTAAGAACAAGTATCATTTGTCGCGTATTAATGATCTGTTTGGACAGCTTCAGGGATCGAGGGTATTCTTTAAGATTGATTTGACGTCTGGGTATCACCAGTTGAAGATTTGGGACTCAGATATTCTAAAGACAACACTCAGGACCCACGGTCATTATGAGTTCCTTGTGATGTCCTTTGGGCTGCCAGCAGCGTTCATGCATCTGATGAACAATGTATTTTAGCCTTATCTCGACTCATTTGTCATAGTGTTCACTGATGATATCCTGGTGTACTCTCGTAGCTAGGAGGAGCATGCCCAACATTTGAGGATTGTGTTGCAGTAGTTGAGAGAGGAGAAGCTTTATGCCAAGTCCTCCAAGTGTGAGTTCTGGCTTAGTTTGGTCGCGTTCTTGGGGCATGTGGTGTCCATTGAAGGGATTTAGGGGGATCCGAAAAAGATAGAGGCAGTTCAAAGTTGGCCCAGACGGTTATCAGCTATGGAGATTCGGAGCTTTCTTGGCTTGGCTGGTTATTATCGTCGCTTCATGGAGGGCTTCTCGTCTATTGCATCGCCTTTGACCAAATTGACCCAAATGGGTACTCCTTTCAGGTGGTCGGATGAGTGTGAGGAGAGCTTTCAGAAGCTCAAGACTACCTTAACCACAGCTCCAGTCCTAGTTTTGCCTTCGGATTCAGGCTCTTACACAATATATCATGATGTTTCTCGGATCGGTATTAGGTGTGTCTTGATGCATGAGGGTAGAGTGATTTCATATACTTCACGTCAGTTGAAACCCCATGAGAAGAACTACCTTGTCCATGATTTGGAGTTAGCTGCCATCATTCATGCATTGATGATTTGGAGGCATTATCTCTACAGTGTGTCTTGTGAGGTGTTTACGGATCTTTGGAGACTCCAACACTTGTTCAACAGAAGGATCTGAATTTGAGGTAGCAGGGATGGCTGGAGTTGCTGAAGGACTATGATATCACTATTCTGTATCACCCCGATAAGGTCAACGTAGTGGCTGCTGCATTGATTAAGAAGGCGGTGAGTATGGGTAGCGTTGTATTCATTCATGTTGGTGATAGACCTCTTGCAGTTGATGTTCAGGCCTTGGCCAACTAGTTCGTGATATTAGATGTTTCGGAGCCCATTCAGGTTCTAGCTTGTGTGGGTTCTCGGTCTTCCTTATTTGATCGCATCAGAGAGCGCTACTATGATGATCCTCATTTACTTATCCTCAAGGACAACGTTTAGCACGCTGATGCAAGAGATGTTACTATTGGGGATGATGGGTGATGTCGCCCAAATTCACACCATTAATTGGGATTGTGAGGCGGTAAATGCAATTACAAATACCCAACGCAAGTCGAGGCCGATTCCACAGAGAGCTTTATGTGGGATTAGGTATATACTTAGTCTAGTGTATGATGTGCCCAAGATAGCACTTCCACATGTTCAGTTGTTTCTTTTTACTTCTAGTTTGTATGCTAATGCTTGAAATTGAAAAACTAAGAGACAATGTTTTTGGTATTGTTGTTTTCAGGTTATAAAAAATCTAGGGTTGTAACTTCCGCCTAGATGGTTACCTAACGGATTGAGAGCTTCGGGGCATGTTTGGTTGATCGAGATATAATATAGTAATCACACACGATTACTCACTGTCGTGCCCCCTTTTTCTCGCAAAATCGGGTTTATGATATTTGGGAGGGCAACTCATTCCCTTTTGGGAATTTGGGTTTGCATTTGAAGAGTCGCCACCTAATGATTAAGGTGCATTAGGACACCAAGAAGGTTTGATTTGAGTAACCAGAGATTGGGTAAGGGCTTGAAATTATTCCAAGGGGAAGGTATTAGGCACCCCACAGAATCCACTAGTGTGGTTCCCGACCAGACAATTGTTGTGAATTTAGGTGCAAATTACATGTAGGCAAATAAAACTTCAAATAAGCGGGGATTTTCACATAATGGTTACAAACAAAATTGGAAAGAATTAAAGGAAGCTGATTTTCTTAAAAGAAATAGTTTGAAATCTTTAGAAGAAACGAAGAAACAAAAGGGAAAAAGGGGGGTCCTAGGTTTATTAATAATATGGATCACCCCACACAACATCCGGTAATCACTCCTCAATGAGGGGCTACACGAGACGTTATCGCGTGGTCATCATATCATATCTACCCTTTACCCACCCCGTTGAGGTATTAAAGCGCGGAATGGTCTCGTTTACTCATTGCATGCTATTACCCGTCCCAATCCTATCAGTCCAGAGGCATTTAGGCTTATTTGTAGGCTAAGAGGGGGGGATATTAGGCTTATTTGTAGTTTCAAAGGAAAAATTCTAAAGCGACATACAAAAGAATGTATAGCAAGTTGGGGAAAGCACATAACAAGTAAAAGGCTCAAATATACCTCCTTGAACAAAGAAAGCACGTAATTAGCATGACTTTCACACACTTTTTAGGGTCTGATTAAATACTGAATGTGAAAGAACTTAGAGGTTGAGGAAGACTGATTTATTACATATTTCAGATAAGAAGCCCGAATCAGGCCTGCCTGCTGGTTGTAGCTAATAACACAGATTCAATTTATAACTTTTATCTTAAGGCTTGCCTAAGTGTCGGACAAGGATCCTACAGGTATGGTATCTATTGAATTCAGGAAAGCCACGAAATAATAAGGTCTCAAAAAAATAAACTGAGTACATGCTGGTAAAAAAGGGGAAGTCAAATTATGAAAAGAAAGCCCAATTTAACAAAAGTTATAGGCTCTGAAACTGATGATACTCGTTATTACTGATTTTATATCTGACATTAAGTGAGGCGAATCAGATTCAATTAGAAATTCTTATAGGCATGCTTTCTAGGCGTTACTGATTTAAAACCTTGAAGACGTAGTATAAAAATGCAGAAGACTCGTTTTAAACCTATGAACATGATATCTAGATGCTGAATTTTGTTTAAGACATGATGCCCAAGTGCAATTGAATGTTTAAGTCCTATGAGCACGGTATCTAGGTGCAAAAATTTGTTTAAGACCTATGAACATGATTTCTATATGAGAAAATGGATATACAGGATTCAGAAAGACCTATAGGCATATTTTCTATATACATATGCAGAATTTAGATTGACTTATAGGCATGATTTCTAGACGAGAGTAGCAGACCTATGATCATGATTTCTATATGAAAAAATGGACATTCAGAATTCCCTATAGACATGCTTTCTATATGCATTTGAATGTGCAAAATTCGAAAACCAATAGACGTGGTATCTATGCAGAATTTAGAATTCTTATAGACGTGGTATCTATGTGAGAGTGCAGAATTCAGAAATACTTATAGGCATGGCATCTATGTGAGAATACAGAATTCAAAAAGACCTATAGGCATGGCATCTATGTGAGAGTGTAGAATTCAGAAATACCTATAGGCATGGCATCTACCCTTTGCATACATAGTTACCCGCCCTTTCCTAACCAGCCCCAAATGTTTATTACAAAATTATTACAGCCCAAAATAAAGTAAAATACATCAGAAAAATATAAAAGCACAACCAAAGGAGAGCCTGATTCAGAATTCATATCTGAAATATGAGGTAAACCAACTCCATAAGATCAAGATCCAAAGCCTTTCTCCCATTCGAGTGTGTCAAAGTTCCCTAAGAGCCTCAAAAGGACTCTAGGCAATACTCACACCCAAATGTATTATCAGATCAGGACAAGTGTAGTGTGGAAGGGCCAGCCCTCAAGTGTCCAAGTTCAGAGGGAACTCAAGGTCCCAAGGTAAGGCTTACAAGAGGAGGGCAGAACTTAAACACTAAGAGGGAGTGCAAGTGCTGAAAAGAATTCTGACAGAGGGAAAGGGGAAGGGAAACAACTACAAATAAGTACACATATGGGTACAGGGGAACGAGGAGGTTGTAAAGAGCCAAGGGTAGGTTGTGGGCATACCCAACGATGGTGAATGCTAACACACCAATAAGCTTGTTAGAACACACTATTAGAGGCTAGGATCCCAAAGGATCAAGCTTAATTCATGGACAATAATTTGCATATTGCCATGTATTAAGCCATAGCTCAAAGACATAGGGGGCAGGGGTTTGGGATTCATAATAGAAACAGGCAGAAAGAAATCAACATGCTAGTTTAAGAGTTGAACTGTACAGAAACAGTAAGTAGGCATGGATACAAAAGCAGTAAATAAACACATTGTCGTGGTGCTAAAGCTTAAATCAGGACATACCAATTTCAAAGAGACAAATAGAGAAAAGCAGTAGGTCTTGTAAACAGGCCACGATGCAAGCAAATAAGAGAGAATACTATTGTGTGTGAGTGTAGTTTCAGAAGGAAACTATGAGTGAGTCATTGATTTTTTGTTCTAATGAAAGAGTAATGTATTTATAGTGTGAAAAATAGGTAGAAAAAAGGTAAGAAAACAATTAAGGTACTAGGGTATCAATTAAAAATCAATCAATACAAGATTTCCCTTAATTAAGGAACTTAGATTCAAACGGGAAAACTATTTAAGGGAAGAAATCAAATAAACATCTTGTGCAAAGCAAGCAATTAGGGGTAAATACATAAGAAGTTACTTAAGGGCAGAATTCTGAAATACGCGGTTACATTAATAAGGTAAGAAAAATCAATTAGTATCCAGTAAATCAAGGATCAGAGATTTTATAATCACTGGTTCATGAATGAACCAAGTTAGAAAAGCTAAGAAAAGTTTTAACTTAAGTCGAGTCACAGGGAAATCAGCCAACAAGGAAAGAAATCAATCAAGCCTATACAGAAGGAAGTCTAAACTAATCACAAATTTTGAAAGCCATTTTAGAGGGAGGTTCAGCACATATAAAGAGCATACAAACATGCTAAGCTGAAAGAAAATGACATGTCATTGCAAAATCAATAGATAATAGACTATAGGAGCATGGTAGTCACATAGGTTAGCGATGTAGAAGAGAAGTAGAATCAAATAGCATACAAAAGGTCCAGTGTAAAAGACCTTAGAAGAGTTCAGTGGAAAATCAGAATTGCTTAAAGAGATAGATGTTGAAACAAAAATTTCGAGACTCAGTTGAGAAACAAATTCAGAAACTCGAAATAGTTAGGGTTTCTGAAATCAGACGGTTTTAAAGATAAAGAACAAACATATCACATAGCCAATGTTCTCAAACTCTGATGAACCCCAAATTCTAGGGTTTACCATCAATCGAGTGCCGAGATGAGAGGACAAGTAATCAAGAAGAAGATACTAGTCAAAAACAAGTTCAAAGATCTCAGAAGGGAACTGGGGCCTTCGACATATTTTTTAGGTAACGGAAACTTATGAGAAACATAGTAAAAGAGTAACACGTGAATTACAGTAGAAGAGCTCAAAGAAACATAGTAGAAGAAGCTAATAAGAAACATAGTAGAAGAAGACTAATCAGAACACAGTAGGAGAAACATATAAAGAAACATGGTAGAAGAAACTAATTAAGAACATAGTGGAAAAAACTTAATAAGAAACTCACAGAGAACACAGTAGAAGAAACGTAATAAAAAGAACAAACAAAAGAAAAAGAAAATCAGAGAAGCCTCGAAATAACTCAGAAACCTTAGGTCGGAAAAAAAATAAAGGGTTTTGAAAACATAGCTTTGAAAGAAATATCAAGAAATCATTTAAAACCTTAGGTAAAACACGGATCTGGAAGATATCTAAAGAGATCAAAAAAACCTCAAAAGCTAGGGTTTCAGAGGAACCCAAACGGTGAGAAAGGCCTGGATCAAAGAAGGAAGAATCGAAGCCAGGCTCGAAACAGACATAGCTTGCCGGAGCAAGGCCGGAGATGGCCATAAAACTTGAATCAACGAGGCCTGGACGAAGATTCTTCGTGATTAGGCCATGAAACCGCAACAAACGAGCGTGTATGCACCATGGAAGGTTGGTAGGTGGTGAGACCACCATAGATTCAGGCTAGGAGATGGCCGGAGAAGATGGATGGGACTCATCGGAGAGGAGGGGGAAGGGGAAGGTTCTAGAGAGAACCAGAGATAGAGAGATAGAGAGAGAGTCGGTTGAGTGAGGGAAATGAGAGGGGTTTGGGGGGGTCGTTTGGTTTAATTTAGGAAGGGTGAATGGTGGCCGTTGATCATTTTGATCAACGGCCTGGATTAAATAGGGATCCGGGCAGGTTATTCAAACGGGTTGTGGGTTGGGTAGATTTAGTATTTGGGCTGGGTAATTTGGTTTGAGATTGGGTTTAATTAGGGGTTCAAATCTGGCCAAAATTGAAAAACAAATGGGCTATCATTTAAATAACCATTATTCCCTTATTTATTTTATAAAAAATAGTAAAATGATTTTCAGAAATAAATTAAAAGCACTAAAATGATTAATAATACATAATTATCCAAATAAAAATACTGAAGTTAATTTTATAAATATAAACACCATTAAATCTTAAAAAGGCTTATATGTTGCAATTACGTGCAATTTAGATTTAAAAATATTAAATAAATCTATAAAAAATATGCAAAACTTTTGTTAGCTATATTTAATGCAAATATGAGAATTCAATAGATTAATCACCAAAATGATAATTTGGGAGCATTTATTAGGTTTTTCTTGCTAAAATAAGGTAATAAATTGATTTAAAAATCCTTAAAATTAAGTGAAAAAATATTAAAACCTTGGGACATACTTATATATGCATATTCATGCTATTTTGAAAGTATTTTGCATGTTAAAAATCTACAGGGAAAAATTGGGTATCAACACTCACTCTATACCTCTCGGTAGTTTGAGTGATTTTCCCCAATTTGGCTTTCTCAAGTCCATATGGGTATTTCACGAAACAAGTGATATTTGCTCAAGTCGGGTCTTACTATCTCTAGATTCAACCCTTTAATTGGGGCTATCAATTTCTTGAGTTTACCTCAATTTCTTGTTAGCCAAGTTTTCGTAGACTTAGTCTCTCTTTCTCAAGTAGAGACTAAGTCGATTAGGCATGAATCAATGTTTGCAACCATCAATGCTCAAATTCAAGCAAGAACTAGGCTGAATATCATATACCAAATCATAAAAAGCCCTAAATCAATCACCCATTAAGTACCCATACTAGGGTTTGGTCACAACCCTAACTATATGTTTAGCTAGTCATGGAAAATGTAGAAATTAAAGAAGAAACTAAGATAAAATCCATAATAGATGATTAAGGGAAGAAAATATAATGTTAAAATGTTAAACTATTACAATGTTACCTAATACAGTAAAGAAAAATGGCTATCTATTCTCAGGTGCACCAAAGTTAGCCTAAAACTGAAAAAAATATCTATTTATACCCAGCTAAAATTATCGGACTAAATAGCCCCTACGGGGGTTGTGTGGCCACACTTCTTCAACTTCTGCGGACCGCACATTTCTTGAGTGTGGCCACACTCTTGATTCTGTGGCCGCACAATAATGGTGCGGTCCACACTTCTTGACCATTGGCCTTGGCATGGGGGACTTTTGTGGACCGCACATTTCTGAGTGTGGTCGCGGTCTTTAATTCTGTGGCCGCACAATAATGGTGAGTTCCGCACTTCTTCATGGTCTAAAACTCCATCTCTCTAAACTTCAACTTCTATGGCCACACTATAACTGTGCGGTCAATTTGTAAAGAAAAACTGATAGAGGTTGCCTTATGTTCTGTGGCCGCACTCAATATTGTGCGGTACGCATTTTGCCCTTTTTGCCTTGTTTTGGTCCTTGTCCAAAATTACTCCTTATTTAGTTGATTTTCATCTCTTTAGCTCATATTTCAACACTCTTGCAAGAAAGCATGTTTCATTAGTTTTCGGGAATACTTTTAAGCAATTTTGAGCTTAAACGAAAGTAAAAAAGTGCAAATAAGTAGTCAAAATACCTACTTATCAACTCCCCCAAACTTAAGTTTTTGTTTGTCCTCAAGAAAATAAGGTAATTCCCACCTCCACAAGAAATGAACTATTTTAGCTAGCCTAAGGAGAATCAATCACTCATCAATTGGGACCAACAATTACCCACAACACGTATGAATTATCAACAATGCATTGATTTGACTTTTTGAGTACAATAGTTCTAATGTGACACTAGAGCATCAAGAGTTGACTTTATTCATCAAGGAAGCTCGCTCTTTTATGTAGGTCATTATAGATCCCAAACTCCTCCTCCTCTACTCTCCACTAGCGTATCTCACTTTAGAATATAGCACTCAATTCAAGAATTGTGCAAAGTTCGCTCATCTCTCTCAAAAGAATGTCACAAGTACAGCTCTAAATACCATATGCTTTCCCCTCATGTAAATCACCACTAATATAAGCTCACTCAACTTGAAATCATGTAGGCATTTTTGGTATGTAATGAAGGCTTTCGGAATAAGATATGATTTATTGGAATAGAATGGATTCGGCTTTCCTTAAGCACTCCATTTTCTCTTTTTGGCTCATACTTTGTTGACTCTTTGAGTCATTTTCTTTTTCCTCAGGGGAACTAGTGAGATATAACGTCGCTCTTTCTTGGTCATGATATTCATTTTCTCCTTTTTTGTTTCCTCCATGCCTTTCATCTTTGTTTTTGGTTGAATCCTTCAACATTTTACTTTATTCACTTTCTTTTTAGCATTTTTATTTTTGGTCTTTCTTTCTTTTCTTTGTAGTCCATTTTTTTATTTCTTTCCTTTTCTTTGTACCTTTATATCTCTTTCAAACTCCTCGTGTGTTCCTCAAACTTATGTTTTAGCCAATTGTTTCTCAAGAATGCTAAGGAAAGATCGGGTGCCAAGAGAGGGTAATAAACAAAATGGATAAAGGCTTGTAACATGGTTATTGAATGAAAAGGGGCATAGGCTCAAATGGGTTGACTAGTTATATCACGTTGATAGGCTATGGAAGATTTCAAAGTGGATCAAGGAGAGCCAACATTTCTCAAGCTAAGCTACACTTAGAATTTCTCCTAGAAAAATACTCGGGGCAAGTTCTAGACTATTAACGTAGGTACTTGGACTTGCAACTAAATATCTCACATCTCATGCTGCTGGATTACTAAAGAGAGTAGAGTCAGGGCCTCACAACAAACCTAGTTAAGATCGAGAATTACAAATGGCTCGACCGAACCACTCGATGGCTGCTTAAGTCAACACAAGAGTCAAAAGGTCACAACTAGAGCTATTTTCTGCCAACAACTTGTTTTTAACCATAAGGTCGTAGGTAATGTGTTGGTACCAAGTAAAGCATGCTTGAGACCCTTTTATTCATTACTACTGTTTTTACCTAAACATAATAGAAAAATGGACTCAATCCCTTAATAAGGTTGTCACGCCATCCATCGTTGGGAAGAGCCACCCAGTTCACACAAAACCCACCTTTGGAAAGAACCGTAGCATTAAGAAATCCAATGGCTTATTGCTCACTTAAACATAAAAAGAATCTAACAAATCAAAAAGAAGCTACTAAAGTGAATAAGAAGTTATACTACTTAAGAAAAACGAATTAAAGAAGAAGAAGCTATAAAGTAAACTACAGAAAGTAAGACAAATGAATATACAAACCGAAGGGAAATGAATATATATATCAGGTGAAAGGGAGGAATATATACATAGCCAAAGAGAAAATCAAGATAAAATAAAAGGAGTATTAGAGTTATTACAGACCAAATGTCAATGCAATAATGAATAATCCAAAATAGATCACCTACCTGAATAAAATTAAGCATTATCCTTAATGCTTAGCAAAAATAAGAACAAGGAAGGGGAGATAGTCAAGAGAACTCCCTATGTGATCTCAGTGTGCATGGCATCCTCAGAACCCTCGATCTCCTCCAACTGTATCTCATCATCACCTGGCTGAGGGACAATAGAGTTGCTGAGCATCTGGAGAATCTCCTCAGTGGTGTGGGCAGTAAGGTTAGGCTCTTCAGATTGGCTAGTTGCTTCCTGTGATGCCTTAGGTGCTGATGGTACTGCTGGTGCTGCGGGTGCCACTGGTGCTATCTCCATCAGAAGGTCAAGTGGAATATCACCTACAAGTGCTATCTTGACAACTTCTTTTCTTAATCTATCCACTGACTTCTTTGAAGCCTGAGATTGCCGCTTCTTCTTCACTTGCTTCCCCTACTCCTCAATAACTTCCCCATGTGCCACCAAAGTCTCCATAATGGTCTTTTGATTTTCCAGGATCTTTCACAATGTTTCCTCCACTAACGGAGGTACCTGTGGTGCTGCTGGGGTAGAAGACTGTGCTGCAACAGCACTGGATATGTCAGACAACTTTGAAGTAGCTGTCTGCATCCAGTTATTGAGACAATGTCTGGGAGACTCGCAGCGCAGTCTATGGATAAGTGGATGAGGATGGAACTGACAATGAAGCTAATGGTCTAGAAGAAGAAGGTGGTGGCATGTCAGCTGTCCGGTGGAAGGCTCGGCTGCTGTGGAAGGCTTAGCAGCTAAATATGAAACCACTATTGTTGGCTCCTCAGACTGGCTAGCGGAGGTAGTTGCCTTGCCCTTAAGCTTTGGGTTGTCAGCACCCTGCAGGTGGTACCATGAGAAAGGCTTCTTGGCCTTTACGTTTATATCAAATGTCCTCGGCTCCACCTTTGCATCGTTGAAATACTCTGTGAGGGTGTTTGGGTAAGGGTAGGATCTTTCATCTTTTTGGACAGCTAATGTGATGTTGGTTGACATTATTGCACCCACATTGATTGGGTACTGCTGATGGTACTGCTGGTGCTGCGGGTGCCACTGGTGCTATCTCCATCAGAAGGTCAAGTGGAATATTACCTACAAGTGCTATCTTGACAACTTCTTTTCTTAATCTATCCACTGACTTCTTTGAAGCCTGAGATTTCCGCATCTTCTTCACTTGCTTCCCCTACTCCTCAATGACTTCCCCATGTGCCACCAAAGTCTCCATAATGGTCTTTTGATTTTCCAGTATCTTTCACAATGTTTCCTCCACTAACGGAGGTACCTGTGGTGCTGCTGGGGCAGAAGACTGTGCTGCAACAGCACTGGATATGTCAGACAACTTTGAAGTAGCTGTCTGCATCCAGTTGTTGAGACAATGTCTGGGAGACTCGCAGCGCAGTCTATGGATAAGTGGATGAGGATGGAACTGACAATGAAGCTGATGGTCTAGAAGAAGAAGGTGGTGGCATGTCAGCTGTCCGGTGGAAGGCTCGGCTGTTGTGGAAGGCTTAGCAGCTAAATCTGAAACCATTATTGTTGGCTCCTCAGACTGGCTAGCGGAGGTAGTTTCCTTACCCTTAAGCTTTGGGTTGTCAGCACCCTGCAGGTGGTACCATGAGAAAGGCTTCTTGGCCTTTACGTTTATATCAAATGTCCTCGGCTCCACCTTTGCATCGTTGAAATACTCTGTGAGGGTGTTTGGGTAAGGGTAAGATCTTTCATCTTTTTGGACAGCTAATGTGATGTTGGTTGACATTATTGCACCCACATTGATTGGGTACCGAGCCATAATAGAAGCTATTAGAACTGCTCGAGGAAGTAGGAGATTGTTCTCGTTCAAATATGGATCAATACGGCTGCACATGAAGGTCTGCCACCCTTTAGCTTCAAAATTTAGGGTGTCCCGGAGGATAGGAACCCCTGTTGTGATCCACGGGGGTGGTGGTCCTTGAGCAGCCAAAATCTCAGCTAGCCACGGGCGAGCTGCATCACCCATAGCAAGTGTTTCAAAATACTGGACTACCTCTACTTCTTCAAAGCCCATATAAGTCTTCAAGGAGTAGGAGTCGAATTTGACTTTTAGAGTTCTCACCTTTGTTATCTTGGTACCCTTCTTTATGTGAACCACATTGGCATAAAATTCTTTAACCAAGTGCTCATTTGCATCGATGACACTTTGGTGAACCACTTCCACCCCTTTCGCTCTCGGAACTGTCTAAGTACATTTCGATTGTGAATGTCCAAATCCTTAATTAAGAACTATCACTCAAGTGTGAGTGATCTCTGGGGCCACCATTCTCTAAATCTCGTGAAGGTAGTCAAACTCATAAAACGATCCTGCCATATTTCCTTCTTCTTCGACCTCTCAAGGCCGCCCACTCGATTGTCACCTCCTCTACCATCATCTAGGACATCATCATCATTATCTAAATCAATTGGTGCAGGAGGAGTGTGTGTAGAGGAGGTTCTAAACCCTGGTTCCCAGCATCTGAACCCTCAGAAGAACTTGCTGAGGTGGAGGACTCGTCGTGGAGTTGGTATCTCTCTTGAACTTGGTGTGATTGAGCTTCCGGTTGTGCTTGCATAGAGTTTCCCTGTGAAGCTTCCTTAGACGGGGCATATTCACTGGTGTTTGTAGATTCTGGGCTCTATTGGCAGTAGCCTTCTTGTTTATTTCTCTCTGTATGGCGAGTGGTAGGTTACTCTTGCCTTGGCCTCGGCCTCAGAAGGGTTCACCTCTCCCTTTAGATGTGTCGCCTCTACCTCTTGAACGAACCATTGTCTGCAATACAAGGCATAAAAGTTATTTAGATTTGAAGATCACAATGCATGTAGATGTATGAATGACAGTTGCATGGAAACAGACTCAGAAGCGGCAGTGCGAACCACACATCCAAAAGTGCAAACTGCATAATTTCGAGGGTGGTCGCACAACCCCAGGTTCAAACTACTGGGCCTCTGAACTTCCAATAATGCGGTCGCACCCATTTTTCTGCTGACCACACACTTTTTTGCTGACCGCAAAATTTTGAGTGTGATCCGCATTTCTCATGCACACTCTTGCCCTAAGCTTTAATATCTGTGGACCGCAAAAAAGTGTGTCTGGCCGCATAATTTGGAATTACGCACCAATATCTCTATGTTTTGCAATTTTTATACAATTGAGGCATGGTATTTGTAATTAAATGTGATAAACGATCTACCCAGGCCCTCAATGATCATATAGGATAATACCCAACTGATTCTAAGCACACATGACTAATCAATTGACATTTTAAGCCTAAAAATAACCCTAACACAAAAGAACAAAACTAAGAAAATTGAAAAATCTAAAGATGTAATGAGCATACCAGTGATGAAGCAATGCAGGTAAGAATCTACATAGATGAAATGCGTGAGGATTGTGAACTAATTAAATTTGCACTGTGCTTGCTTAGGGTTCAAGGACTCCGAGTGTGTAAAGTTATGAATAGTGCATTGAGGTCCTATTTATAGGTTGACCAAGTCGTTCAAGATTTAAGTTGAGTGCGGCTGCACAATTTTGAGTGTTGTCCGCACTCTTTACCTAGACCTTTGAAGAAGCTCTGCGGTCCGGACAAAAAATGGGTGTGGCCCCAGAATTTATGTTGGCCGCATATAGCGGCCGCTGAATTTGTGCGGATCGCATAATTTTGTGTGCGGCCGCAAATTGGCTATGAAATTCAACAGGCGAATGTTCAGAGAGCTTGAACTTTTGGTCTTCCATTTGTGCGACCGCACACAGAATTGTGCGGCCGTAGAGTAATTATGTGGTCCGCATAATTAATGTACGGTCTACACTTTTGCAATACTTAGCCAAATTTTTCATGCACAGTCCTTGCTATGCACACCCATTCCTGTATATACTTCAAAACTAGTTAGCACAAAACAAAGCCTATCTAATGAAAAAGAAAAAGACACATGGGTTGCCTCCCAAGAAGCACCTGATTTAATGTCGCGACACGACACAGATTACCAATCATTTGAAATGAAGAACCGCCACGATGTGGCCATCATCAACCTTGCTAAGATAGTGTTTTACCTGATGCCCATTGACTCTAAAAACCTCATCATTTTTATTTTTCAAGTCCAACACACCGAATGGTGTCACACTAACTACTTCAAACATGCCACTCCATTTTGACTTCAACGTGCCTGAAAACATCTGTAATCGGGAATTGAACAATAGCAAGAGATCACCTTCTTTAAACTTCTTGTTATGGATGAACTTGTCATGGAGGTACTTCATATTCTCTTTGTATAGGAATGAGGTTGCGTAGGCATGGTACCGGAATTCATCTAGCTCATTCAATTGTGCCACCCTTAAGTTTGCGGTGACATCCCATTCAATGTTCAACTTCTTCAAAGCTCACATGGCCTTATGCTCAAGTTCCACCAGAAGATGACATGCCTTCCCAAACACCAATCGATATGAAGACATCCCAATCGGTGGTTTGTAGGCCGTTCAATAATCCCAAAGAGCATCATCAAGTTTTCTTGACCATTCCGTTCGGTTGGCGTTCATAGTCTTTGATAAAATACTCTTGATCTCCCAGTTGGAGACTTCAACTTGTCTGCTTGCTTGAGGATGATAGAGGGTCGATACTTTGTGAGTGACACCATACTTTTTGAGTAAGGTATCAAAAGCCTTGTTGCAAAAATGCGAACCCCCATCAATTATTATGGCCCTTGGAGTACCGAATTTTGTAAAGATGTTCATCTTCAAGAATGCCACCACACTCTTCGCTTCATTGTTGGGAAAAACAACTGCCTCAACCCACCTAGACACATAATCAACCAAGACTAGAATGTAGGTGTTTCCATAAAAGCTAACAAACGGACCCATTAAATCAATACCCCACACATCGAAAATGTCTATCTCCAAAATGGTGGTGAAAGGCATTTTGTTCTTCTTTGAGATTCCATCGGCCCTTTGGCATTCATCATAACGCTTGAAAAGCTCACTAGTATCCTTGTAGAGAGTTGGCCAATAGAATCTACAACTCAAAACTTTTGCTGCCGTTCTTGCTCCACCATGCTGACCACCATACGGTGAAGAATGTAAAGCCTCAAGAACTCGCACTTGTTCCTCCTCCAGCACACATCGTCGAATCACACCATCAGTACAAATCCAAAAAAGGCACAGCTCATCCCAATAATAGTCAAGGCAATCTCGTTTGAGCTTCTTCCTTTGGTTTAAAGAGAACTCATTCGGTACAATGCCACTCACAAGATAGTTTGCTAAGTCGGCGAACCATGGCATCCCAGTTATTGAAATGGCTAGGAGTTGCTCGTTGAGAAATGAATCATTGATCTCAAGGCCATCATGTGGCCTCCCCTCCTCCTCCAATCGAGACAAGTGGTTCACTTGATTTTTACTACCCTTGCGATCTTGGATCTCTAGATCGAACTCTTGCAATAGAAGCACCCACCATATTAAAATTTCCTTAGATTATTTCTTGCTCATCAAGTACTGAACTGCCGCATGGTCAGTGTGAACAATCACCTTTGTACCCATCAAATACGTGTAGAACTTCTCCATTGCAAAGACAATAACAAGTAGCTCTTTTTTGGTCACTGTGTAATTAGCTCGGGCATCATTCATGGTCTTACTAGCATAGTAGACCGGATGGAAGATTTTGTTGATTCGCTACCCCAAAACTGCTCCAACCGCCACATCACAAGCATCACACATGAGCTCAAAATGTAAACTCCAATTTGGTGCGGTGATAATAGGAGTAGTAGTCAACTTGAACTTGAGCAATTTGAATGCCTTAATAAAATTTTTGTTGAAATGGAACTTGGCATCCTTCTCCAAAAGTTTACACAAAGGGTTTACCACCTTGGAAAAATCCTTGATGAATCGGCGATAGAACCCCGCATGACCCAAGAAGCTCCTCACTCCTTTCAAAGATGTAGGGGAGGGAGTTTAGAGATCACCTCAATTTTGGCTTTGAAGATCTCAATACCATACTTTGAAATTTTGTGGTCGAGGACTATGCCTCCCTTGACCATGAAGTGACATTTCTCCCAATTCAACACCAAATTTGTCGCCACACATCTAGCCAAGACCTTATCCAAATTGTTTAAGAAATCATCAAAAGAATTCCCAACCATGGAAAAATCATCCATGAGACCTCAAGAATATCATCCACCATGTTGGTAAAAATAGCTATCATACACCGTTGAAAAGTCGTCGGTGCATTACACAAACCAAATGGCATCTGCGAGAATGCAAAAGTACCATAGGAACAAGTGAAAGTATATTTTCTTGATCCTCTGGAGCGATGAGAATTTGATTGTAGCCGGAATCCCATTGAGGAAACAACAGAAAGCACGTGCGGCCAACCTATCAAGCATTTGATCAAGGAAGGGAAGTGGAAAATGATCTTTTCTTGTAATTTTGTTGATGTTGCAATAATCCATACACACCCTCCGGTCGGTCACCGTCTTGTAGGAATCAACTCGTTCTTGTCATTGGTAACCACAGTCATGCCCCATTTCATTGGGACACATTACACCGGAAAAGTCCATGAACTATCGGAAATAGAGTAAACAACCCCGGCATCCAACCACTTTATGATCTCCTTCTTTAACACCTCTTGCATTATTTCATTTAGCCTCCTTTGATGTTCAACGGATGGTTTGAAACCCTCCTTAAAAATAATCCTATGAATGAAAAAGGAGGGGTTTATGCCTTGGATATCCGCCAATGTCCATTTGATTGCTCTCATCCTCCTTTGTATCACATCCAACGTGGACTCTACCTGCACGTTAGTCAAACAAGAGGAAAGAATAACCGGGAAAGTAGAAGAAAGGCCAAGGAATTCATAATTGATATGTGGAGGCAATGGCTTTAACTCCAAAGTGGGAGGCTCCTCGATTGAGGGCTTTGTTGGAGGAGTCTTCCGATTTTCAAGATCCAAAGATAGCTTGCGGGGCTCATAAGTGTACGACCCCATTCCTTGCAATGCATTCACACACTTCACATAGCCTTCTTTCTCCTCATCATCATCAAGGTTGAGCAAAATGGCTTCCAAATTATCCTCAACATTCATTGTGGCACTAGCATCATCAATAATCACATCGGTCACCAAATCCAAAAACGAACAAACTTCATTGCTATTCGGTTGCCTCATAGATTTTCACACATGGAAGACCACCTCTTTATCACCCACCCGAAAAGTGAGCTTGGAGGCTTCCACATCAACAAGAGCCTTCCTCGTAGCAAGGAAATGTCTACCCAAAATAATAAGCACCTCATAGTCCAGTTCACAATCAAGAATCACAAAGTCCGCCGAGAGGATAAACTTGATGACACAAACCAACACATCATCAATAATACCCAAAGGCCTCTTCATTGTACAATCCGCCATTTGCAACCTCCTGGATGTGGGTCTTTGTTGTCCAATCCCAAAAGTTTTGAACACCGAGTGGGGCATCAAGTTGATTCTCGCCCAAGATCACATAAAGCTTTAGCAACGTCGGCACTTCCAATTGTGCTTGGGATTGTGAAAGCGCCTGAATCTTCCAATTTCGGAGCCATTGAGTGCACAATAGCACTCACTTGATGTGTCATCTTGATAGTCTCACAATTCATTGATCTTTTCTTTGTCACTAAATCCTTCATGAACTTTGCATAACCCGACACTTGCTCCAAAGCCTCAACCAATGGTACATTGATAGAAAAGCTCTTCATCAAGTCAATAAACTTTTTGAATTGGTTATCGCTATTTTGCTTGGCAAGGCTTTGATGGTATGGAGGAGGAGACCTTGGCGTAGTTGCCTTAGCCTTTGGCACTATTAGTTCTGGTATGTCAAGTACGTGTTCCCTAGGCGGGTTCACTTCATCTTGCATATCCTCCACATTTTTATCAATATCAATTCTCACTTCTTCATTAGCTTGAATCATATTTCTTGGAATTTCATCTTCTTGACCACTACATCATCATCTACAATTCTTCTTTGATTTGAGTTAGTTGCATCTCCACCTTTTCCACTTCTTGTTGTCATGGCCATAGCATGTCCCATATTATTTCCACCATTTGGGTTCACCACCGTATCACTTGGTAGTGTCCCCCTAGGATGAGTTTTCAATGCTTGTGAGATTTAGCCTGAATGAACTTTCAAATTGCGAATTGAAGTGCTGTGAGATGCTATTGAGCATCGGAGTCGGCATTCTTCTCCATCATTTGTTTAATCATGTTCTCAATTCTACCCATCTTATTGTTGGAAGAGCTCGGACCTGGAGAAGGATAAGGAGGCGGGTTGCTTAGTTGTTGAAATATCGGGGGCCTTTGCAAACCCGAACCCTGGTTGTTGTTGTTGTTCCACCCTCCTTGGTTGTTACTTCCCCAATAGCCTTGATTATTGCCACTCCAATTGCCTTGGTTATTTTGACCATTCCAATTTCCTTGATTAACTTTATTGTTCCAATTCCCTTGGTTGTTTTTATTATTCCAACCACCTCAATTATTTCAATGCCAATTTCCTTGATTTCCTTATGGTCGCCATTGTTGTTAACTTGATCCTTGATTGTCGTTTCTTTGTCCTTGGAAGTTTTTCACATATTATACTTCCTTCTCTTGCTTATTATATTGTCCATATTGATCAAATCCACTATCATCTTGCTCATAAATTTCAACCCCGTTTTGTACTTGAGGAACCCTTTGCCTCCTCTTGTTCACAATAAAATTAACTCCCTCCATTGCATTTACTTGCTTCAGACGTTACAGTTGTTGTAGTTGATATTTGGCCAATTGATTCATGGTGGTGGTCAACTTGGCAAATACTTGCCCATGATCATGTAACTCTTTGTAGAGGTGAATCACATTTGGATCACCTTAAGGCACATTAGCTCTACTTTGCCATGCCAATGAAGTGTCTGCCATTTTGTCTAAGATATTACAAGCTTCCGCATTTGGCGTTGACATGAAATTTCCATTGGGAAGTTGGTTGACCACGCATTGATTTGTAGTGTTGATCCCCCTATAGAAAGTTTGTCGAATCATAGCCTCAGTCATGTCATTGTTGGGGAACTCTTTCACCATTGTTCTGTACCGTTCCCATATCTCGTGTAAAGGCTCGTTAGTTTATTGTTTGAAAGCTAGAATCTCATCCCTCAGAGTTTTCATATGCCTAGGAAAAAGAACTTGGCAATAAACTTCTTGGCCAATTCATCCCATATATGGAAAGAATGATTTGGCAACCTCTCCAACCAATCCAAGTCCTTCCCTCGAAGAGAGAAAGGGAATAGCCTCAATCGCAAAGCATCCTCAGAGATGTTGGTTTGTTTTCTCCCCCAGCAAGTGTCAACAAACCCTTTCAAGTGCATGTATGCATTTTGATTCGAAGCCTCGGTGAAGAATCCTCGTTGTTCCAACAGTAAAAGCATGACATTTGTGATTTGAAAGTTGCCCGCCCTAATCCATGGCGGGACTATGGCACTTGCATAACCTTCATCGGCAACACCCGGTGTGCCACCACTCTTGGAGAAGGTAGGGGTGGAACGGGAACATTATCTTAAGGTGGGGGGCCTTATCTATTTTCTTGAGGTTCAAGAGGAACCTCATCAACTTGGTCATCATCCACGTCCTCCACCAATGGCACATTTCCAAGAGGATCATTGTTGTTGAGAGCCATTATATCACCTAAAATTGTTTCACAAAGATATTAGTAACCAGAAGGAAAAGAAGACAATTCACACACAAAACCAAATATATAACTAAATCTGTTTTAATCTCCCTAGCAACGACGCCAAAAATTGATGTCGCCCAAACTCACACCACTAATTGGGATTGTAAGGAGGTCGATACAATTATAAATACCCAATGCAAGTCGGGGTCGATTCCACAGAGAGCTTTATGTGGGATTGTATGTATATATATATACTTAGTCTAGTATATGATGTGCCCAAGATTGCACTTCCACATATTCAGTTGTTTCTTTTCTACTTCTAGTTTGTATGCTAATGCTTGTAATTGAAAAGCTAAGAGACAATGTTTTTGGTATTGTTGTTTTCAGGTTATAAAAAATCTAGGGTTGTAACTTCCGCCTAGATGGTTACCTAATGGATTGAGAGCTTCGGGGCATGTTTGGTTGATCGAGATATAATATAGTAATCACACACGATTACTCACTCTATACCTCTCGGTAGTTTAAGTGATTTTGCCTAATTTGTCTTTCTCAAGTCCAAATGGGTATTTCACGAAACAAGTGACATTTGCTCAAGTTTGGTCTTACTATCTCTAGATTCAACCCTTTAATTGGTGCTATCAATGTCTTGAGTTCACCCCAATTTCTTGTTTCTCAAGTAGAGACTAAGTCAATTAGGCATGAATCAATATTTGCAACCATCAATTCTCAAACCAAGCAAGAACTAGGTTAAATATCATATACCCAATCATAAATAAGCCCTAAATCAATCATCCATTAAGTACCCATACTAGGGTTGGGTTACAACCCTAGGTATGGGTTTAGTTACTCATGGAAAATGTAGAAACTAAAGAAGAAACTAAGATAAAATCCATAATAGATGATTAAGGGAAAAATCTAATGTTAAAATATTAAACTATTACAATGTTACCCAATACAGTAAAGAAAAATAGCTATCTATTCTCAAGTGCACCAAACTTAACCTAAAAATGACAAAAAGATCTATTTATACCTAGCTAAAATTATCGGATAAAATTTCCCCTGCGAAGGTTGTGCGGCCACACAATTCTGTGTGCAGTCCACACTTTGAAACTTGGCTTGGCAGGTTGGTGGCCACACAATTCTGGGTTGTGGCCACACTTCTTCAACTTCTGTAGACCGTACATTTCTGAGTGCGATCGCACTCTTGATTCTGTTGTCGCACAATAATGGTGCGGTCCGCACTTCTTGACCCTTGGCTTTGGCATGGGGGACTTCTGCGGACCGCATATTTCTGAGTGTGGCCGCCTTCTTGAATTTTGCAGCCGCACAATAATGGTGCGGTCCGCACTTTTTTATAGTCCAAAAGTTGATCTCTCTAAACTTCATCTTCTGCGGCCGCACTATAATTGTGCGGTCCGTACTTTGTAAAGGAAAACTAACAAAGGTTGCCTCATGTCCAAGAACTCCTTCTTGAGTTGGTTTTCATCTCTTTAGCTCATATTTCAACACTCTTATAAGAAAGCACATTTCATTAGTTTTCGGGAATACCTTAAAGCAATTTTGAGCTAAAACAAAAGTAAAATAGTGCAAATAAGTAGTCAAAATTCCTACTTATTAGTGTTGAGGATGCATGGCCGGATATGTGTGCCCAATGTGGATGGGTTATGTGAGTTGATTCTTGAGAAGACTCACAGTTTGCGGTATTCCATTCATCCGGGTGTCGTGAAGATGTACCAGGACTTGAGGCAACAGTATTGGTAGAGGAGGATGAAGAAATATAAAGTGGGGTTTGTAGCTTGGTGCCTTAACTGTCAGCAGGTGAAGTATGAGCATTAGAGACCAGATGGATTTCTTTAGAGGCTAAAGATTCCGGAGTGGAAGTGGGAGCGGATCACCATGGATTTTGTAATTAGGCTCTCACGGACTTCAAAGAAGTTTGATGCTATTTGGGTGATTATGGATCGACTGACCAAGTCCGCGCACTTCATTCCAGTTGGGACTACTTATTCATCGAAGTGGTTGACTAAGATTTACATCCGAGAGATTGTTCGCCTCCATGGTCTGCCAGTGTCCATCATTTTAGATCGGGGCACGCAATTTGCATCACAGTTCTAGAGATAGTACAACGAGAGTTGGGAACCCAGGTTGAGTTGAGTACCATATTTCACCCTCAGACAGACGGACAGGCTGAGCGCACTATTCAGATACTGGAGGACTTGCTACGCGCTTGTGTCATTAATTTCGGGGTTCTTGGGATTAGTTTCTGCTACTCGCGGAGTTTGCCTACCACAACAGCTATCAGTTGGGCATTCAGATGGCTTTGTATGAGTCTATGTTTGGGAGATGGTGTAGATCTCCAGTGGGTTGGTTTGAGCCGGGTGAGGCTAGGCTATTGGGTACTGATTTGGTTCAGGATGCTTTGGACAAGGATAAATTGATTTAGTATCGGCTTTACACGGCGCAGTCTAGACAGAAGAGCTATGCCGACAGGAAGGTCCGTGATGTTGCTTACATGGTTGGGAGAAGGTTTTGCTGAAGGTTTCACCCATGAAGGGGGTTATGAGGTTCGGAAGGAAAGGGCAAGTTGAGCCCTCGGTTTATTGTGCCATTTGAGGTACTTCAGAGGATTGGAGAGATGGCTTACAAGCTTGCCTTGCCACCTAGCTTGTCGGGTCTGCATCCAGTATTTCATGTTTCTATGCTCCGGAAGTATGTCGGTGATCCGTCTCATGTTTTCGATTTTAGCACGGTTCAGTTGGACGGTGATTTAACTTATGATGTGGAGTCGGTGGCCATTCAGGGTCGGCAGATTAGAAAGTTGAGGTCAAAGGATATAGCTTCAGTAAAGGTGTAGTGGAGAGGTCACCCAGTTGAGGAGGCTACTTAGGAGACCGAGTGGGAGATGCGGAGCATATATGTACACCTATTTGAAGCTCCAACTACGTTTCTAGACCCGTTTGAGGACAAACATTTGTTTAAGAGGGGGAGTCTGTAACGATCCAGCCGGTCCTTTTGAGATTTGTAGCCCTATTCCCCCATCTACTGCTCATTATGTGCTTTATAGTTGTTATGTGACTTGCTGGGTTAGTCGGTTCGGGTTCAGAGGGATTTCGAAATAAATTGAGACACTTAGTCTCAAGATTGGAGGCTTAAGTTGAAAAGATTGACTGGATATTCACTTATGTATAAACGACCCTAGAATGGAGTTTTGATAGTTCTGTTAGCTCCGTTGGGTTATTTTGGAATAAATAGCGTGTACGGATTGTGATTTGGAGGTCCGTAGTTGAATTAGGATTGAAAAGTTGGAAATTTGGAAAGTTTGACCGGGAGTGGCCTTTTTTATATCGGGGTCGGATTGGGATTTTAGGAGTTGAAATAGGTCTGTGGTATCATTTGTGACTTGTGTGCAAAATTTGAGGTCAATCGGGCATGATTTGATAGGTTTCGGCATCGTTTGTATAAATCGGAAGTTCAATGTTCATTAGGTTGGAATCTATGTGTGATTCGTATTTTTGATGTTGTTTGAGGTGATTTGAGGGCTCAGCTAAGTTCGTATGATGTTTTGGGATTTGTTGGTATGTTTGGTTGAGGTCCCGGGGGCCTCAGGTTGATTACGGATGGTTAACGAATCAAAAGTTGATGTTGAGAAATTGCTGAAGTTGGGTCTGCTGGTGTAATCGCACTTGCAGAGCTTTGATCGCAGGTACGAGCGTGCAGGTGCAAGGTGAGGTCCGCAGATGCAAATTTTGGAGAGGGTGAGCAGGTGGTCGCACGTTCGAAGGATTTTCCGCACCTGCATTGCCACAGATTCGGTGAAGGGAGTGCAGCAGCGGAAATGAGGCTGAGAGCTGGGTTCGTAGAAACAGCGCGAAGGTTCGCAGATGCGAGTCCGCATGAGCAAAATATTGGGCCGCAGGTGCGGGGGAAACCGCAAAAGAAAGTGATGAGTCGCTCCTACGAAGCCGTAGAAGTGGGTAATTGTCTGTAGAAGCGGAAGTTGTAGGCAGAACATATAAATACAAGGGTTTGCGATTTTTCTTCATTTTGGACATTTCAAGATAGGTCTTAGGCGATTTTTGAGAGGTTTTTTGAGGAGATTCTTAAGGTACGTTCCTTGTGCTCGTTTTTTATCAATAATCTTGTTTTCTCCATTGATTTTCCCACCTAGATTGTATGGTTTTGAGGTGAAATTTGGGGGTTTGAGGCTAGGGATTTGAAGAGTTTGATTTGGGGTTTTGGGTGAAGATTTGGTGTTGGATTTTGGTAAATTTAGTATGGTTGCACTCATGGTTGAATGGACTTTCAGGTTTTGTGACTTTTGTCGGATTTCGAAACATGGGCCTGGGGGGCGCCTTTGAGTTGATTTTTGACTTTTGATTTATAACTTCGTATTTTCTTGTGGAATTGATTCCTTTAGCCCGTGTTGATTGTATCGTACTGTTTGTTGCTAGATTCGGGACATTTGGAGGCCGATTTGCAAGGCAAAGGTGTGTCAGAGTAGAGATTTGCTCGGATTGAGATAAGTAATAGTTCTAAATCTGGTTCTGAGGGTATGGAACCCCGTATTATGTGTCTTGTGATTGGTTTGGAGGTGACGCACATGCTAGGTGACGGGCGTGTAGGCGTGCACCGTAGGAATTCAGACTATAGCACGTGAGTTGTCCGTGCAACACGTGAGTTGTCCGTGCAGATCCAGATATTGATACTATAGCACGTGAGTTATCCGTACATAACGTGAGTTGTCCATGTGGATTATAGCGCTTGGGCTGAAGGAGCCCCTCCGGAGTCTGTACACACCCACAGTGAGTGCAGTTACCTATTGAGTGCGAGTGCTGAGCTATTGAGTAAGACTGGGCGACTGTTGCTCCGAGATGATGCTTTTGATTTCATTATTGTTGCACTTAGATGCTAAATATCATTGTCTTGAAGTTTCTGAAAGATATTATATTCTGTTTTACTTGAACTTGACATGGGATAATTGATTTGACCTAAAGTTGTCGAACTTGAAAACATGTATACTTTCCTATGTTGAAATTACTGAAATTGAACTCTCGACTTTGAGCTCGTCACTACTTTCAGTTCTTTATTTAATCTTGTTACTTACTGAGATGGTTGTATTCACGCTACACCTTGCACTTCGTATGCAGATCTAGGTATTTTCGGACACAGTAGGTGTTGATTTCATCGCACAGTTGATCTTCTGGGAGATTCCAAGGTAGCTGCCCGGCACTTCACAGTTCTTGTTTCTCCTTCCTTATCCTTCCACATATTGTATTTAGTTTTGGATTTTGATAGACAGTATTTTCCTAGATTTGTGGTATTTAGATGCTCATGTACTCAGTGACACCCCGATGTTGGGAGTTTCCGCGTTGTGTTTTGGATTTTAAATCCTGTTCGTGAGAAGTTTTACTATTTAAACTGCTTTAAATTTATTTTCTGTTAAAAGTGTTGGTGTTAATTCGTAAATATCGGCTTGCCTAGTACCACGTAAGGCGCCATCACAACATGTTAGGATATGGGTTGTGGCACCTTCATTACCCACTCTTACTACATAAATACTGGAATTTATTCAACACCAGCTTGCACAATCGCATAAACTTTTTGTAAATACTAATGTTGTGGTAAGTAGTTCTTTCATATTTGCAATCACCGAAAGCGCCGTCTCTCTACCTTTTCAAGATAAAGTATGTCCATGCGTAGAGTAGGTGTAACATACGGCGACATCTAATTTCAAAACAGAGCATTTTTAGCATGTTTGTCAAACGGATCAAGTGCTGTAACGGTCTTCTAGAAATGTTGAAAAGCTGGCTGAGGACGAAAAGTGGATAAAATGAATTACAAGGTATGCAAAGTACAAATAAATTAAAGGATAGGGATATGGACATTTTTCTCAAACTTGAGCTAAGAATTTGTAAGGCTATTCGATGTTCACTAAAGACATACATATAGCTGTTCCAACTGTCAAGGTTTGAATTAAGAGGCATAATACAAGACCTTTTAGCAAATTATTGTCCAGTTTGTCATTAGCAAGTGTAACTAAAGATATACTCCCCGGGTTCATAGTAAGTAACTTTTAGCCCTTTTATTTTGCTTCAAAACAAGTAACTTTTTATATAATTAAGAAGGAATTAATTTTATTTTTTAAAATGTACCATTATTTACATATTCCTAAGAAGTCATTTAAATTACTCCAATTTTCTATGATAACTTTAAATAGTTTCGGCATTTGATATGCACTAAGACCTGGGAATAAGTTTCTCACGTTTTTATCACATTGTCAGGCTTACTGCCATGGATATAATGAGACTTATGAGGCTCACTAGTACTTATCGTTTCTTCGAGGCATTTGAAATTTATTCAAGGCATATGACAATCAAGAGTCGTATAAATTCCATTTTTTATGCTTTGCACTTCATGTAATTTGGTGATTTTCTATTGTTGCCATATTTATCAACAATGGAGAAATCAAACTTACTTTTATTTTAAGAAGGGAAGTTTAAATGTTTACTACCTCCTTGTCATAATTCGGAATCCCAATGTGATGGCGTCTAACATCTATTTGCTAGGCAAGCCGATGTGAGATAATTAAATAGCCAATTTTAAACAGTTAAAAACATAATGATGACATACAACGAGAAATTGAAACCTAATATAACACAATACTAATATAAGTCATGTAATAATATCTGCTCCAAAAGATCCGGAATCATGAGTACACGAGCAACTATAAGTCTACAAACAGAGTCTGAAATAAATACAACTGTTTTGAAGGAAATGAACAGTAAAAGTGGGAAAAGGAAGGGGACTTCAAGGTCTGCACACGCACCTCACGCACCGCTAGGACCTGCACAAAAAGTATAAAAGTATAGTATGATTACAACCGATCCAATGTACTCCGTAAGTGTCGAGCCTAACCTCAACGAGGTAGTGACAAGGCTATAACAGGACACCTATATAAATAAACTTGTACAAGTATATATAAAGAAACAATAATAACAGAGAATGATAACGTACAAACAGAGAGGGGGCATGCAAAAAGGGACAAATATAACAGTCGCAACAAGTATGAAATCACGAAATAACGAAGTAAATCATCAACCGATGAAAATAGATAAACCAATGATATGAAAATGGTTCGGCATCACCCTTCGTACTTTTCCTCTCATCCTTACCATGTAATAAAAAATGAGATGAATGGCACGACATCAGCCTTCGTGCTTTTACTCTCTTCCTCACCATGTAATAATTAATAAATGAATTAATTGGCACAGCATCACACTTCATGCTTTTACTCTCTTGCTCACCATGTGAAGATGAATAAATAAAATAAATGGCACGGTATCACCCTTCGTGCTTTTACTCTCGTTCTCACCATGTAATAATGAATAAATGAATTCAAGAACTAAACAATGCGGAGGATATATTTAACGTCAAATATGGTGCCGAGATACGGATCTTCAACTTCCAAAAATATCCAACAATTATGAGATAAGCAATAATTTTGAAACGAATAATAAAAGAAGTAATAACCTAAGCTAAGCAAGGATATCATAATTAGCAATGCAATAAAATATAAAGAAACAAGTTCAACCTGCATGCTTTAACCCAATTACAACATATAAGTACTCGGCACCTCACATATATGCTATTCACACACACAAAACACGTAGCAAATAGAATAACAAGTCATAATTCCTCAAGTCAAGGTTAATCACGACACTTACCTCGCTCTGCAATCACATCAATGCTCAACCGAGCTTTCCTCTAAAATTTTACTCCAAACCGATCGAATCTAACCAAATATAGTTCAAACAATTCAAAATAAGCTTTAGAAACTACCCGTGGGTGAAAAAGATTCAATTTTTAATGATTTTGAAAAAAGTAAACAAAAGTCAATTTCGACCCGCTTGATCAAAATCTGAGATTCGGATAAAACCCCAAGTACCCATTCACCTCAAGCCTGATTATGTGATTAGTTTCGAAATCCGACCTCAATTTGAGGTCTAAATCTCAATTTCTCAAAATTCCCAATTTTTACCTAAATCCCTAATTTGTACCATGAACACGCATAGATTAAAGATTAAAAATCAATGGATGTTGATGGAAATGGAAGAAAACAAGTTAAAATCTACTAACTTATGAAGCATGGATGAAGTTCCTATTCAAAATAGCCTCTAGGCCGATCTCAAATGTGGAGATGGTGAAAAATGAAGAAAATCTCGACTTTGGGATATTTAATTGATTGGGCATCAGGCTTTCTTCGCGATCGGGAAGGGCCTGATGCGATCGCGAAGTGCAGCAGCCAAAGTGGCGTTCGCATTTGCGAGGGACCTCACGTGTTCGCGATGGTCTGTCCCCCCCCCCCCCCACACACACACACAAACACACATACCACCGCGTTCGTGAGCCTGGGCTCGCGTTCGCATAGAACAAGTCCCAGCCTTCCCCCAGAAATCCCTTACTCATTGCTTTCATGAGTGAAGAGCTGCATTAGCGAAGGGTGATACCCCCAACGCTCCGCTTTCGATTGCTCTTCTCCGCATTTGTGAAGAAGAAAACGTCCCCAGTCCCTAGTTATCCTAAGCGATCATGAAGCAAAAATTGTCAGGCACCAGATATCAACAAAACCAGAAGTTGCCTAAGTCCAAATATTGCTCTGTAGCCTACTCGAAACTCACCTGAACCCCTCGGGCTCCGAACTAAACATGCACACAAGTGTAATAACATCATACGAACACACTCGCACGATTAAAACATCGAAATAACACATAGAACCACGAATCAGATACCAAAATATATGAAATTTTTAATGAAACTTAAGAACTTTCAAATTTACAACCGGACGTCCGAATCAAGTCAAATCAAATCCGTTGTGCAAAACATTTTGCACACAAGTTATAAATAGTGAAATGAACTTATATCAAGTTCCGAAACCAAAATCCAAACTCGGTAGCAACAAAGTCAACCTACGGTCAAACTTAGAAATTCTTTAAATCTTCAAATTATTAGTTTTCAACAAATCACGCTAAATCAAGTTAGGGACTCCCGAACTCAATTCCGGGCATACGCCCAAGTCCTAAAATCATAATACAGACCCATCGGGACCGTCAAAACACTAATATGGGGTCTATTTACCTAAAATATTGATCGTAGTCAACTCAAATTATTTTTAAGGTTAAAATTCATATTTTCTTAATTTTTTCACATAATAATTTCCCGAAAAAAGACATGGACTATGTACGTAAATCGAGGAATACCACATAGAGCTATTTGAGGTCTCAGAACACATAAATGAAGGTTAAAACTCAAATTGACCTATCAGATTATCACATTCTCCACCTCTAAAATAAACATTCATCCTCTAATGGACATAGAAATGTAACTGGACCGGTGAAAAGGTGTGGATATCTACTCCGCATGTCGATCCTAAATTATTTTGACCTTTTCCAAGGCATCCCGAACCAAATTGGTACCCAACAACCGAGCCTTTCTCAGCTCAAACCAATCAACTGGAAAACGACACCGCTCATGTATAATGCCTCATAGGGAGCCCTAAATACTCGATTCGTAGCTGTTGTTGTAGGCAAACTCCACAAGTGGCAAGAACTAATCCCATGAACCCCCAAAATACTTAACACAAGCGCGAAGCATACCGTCCAATTATCTGAATGGTGCGCTTAGACTGACCATCCGTCTAGGGGTAAAATGTTGTACTCAAATCAATCTGTGTGCCTAACTCACGCTGTACGACCCTACAGAAGTGCGATGTGAACTGTATACCCCGATCAAAAATAATAGACACCAGCACACCATGCAGACGAACGATTTCGCAGATATAAATCTCAACCAACCGCTCTGAAGAATAGGTCACTGCTAATAGAATGAAATGTGCCGACTTGGTCAACCTGTCCACAATGACCCATACTACGTTGAATTTCTTCGAAATCCATGGGAGCCCAACAACAAAATCCATGGTATTATGCTCCCACTTCCACTCGGGAATCTCAAGCTTCTGAAGCAAACTGCCAAGCCTCTGATGCTCGTACTTTACTTGTTGACAATTCAAACACCGAGCCATATATGCAACTATATCCTTCTTTTTTCATCTCCACAAATAATGTTGTCGTAAATCTTGATATATCTTGGCGGTACCCTGATGAATGGAATACCGCAAACGGTGGGCTTCCTCAAGAATCAACTCACGAAGCCCATCCTCATTGGGCACACAAATCTGACCCTACATCCGCAACACTCCATCATCTCGATACAAACCTACTTGGCACCACCGTGCCGCACCATGTCCCTAAGGACAAGAAAATGGGGGACGTCATACTAACACTCTCTGATGCGCTCATACAAGGAAGACCGAGAAACCGTGCAAGCAAGAACATGACTGGGCTCCGAAATATCTAACCTCACGAACTAATTGACCAAGGCCTGAACATCTTATGCGAGCGGTCTCTAACCAACCGGAATATACACAAGGCTACCCATACTCACAGCCTTTCTACTCAAGGCATCGGCCACTACATTTGCCTTCTCAGGATGATACAAAATGGTGATATCATAGCCTTTTAACAACTCCAACCATCTCCTTTGCCTCAAGTTGAGATCCTTCTGCTTGAACAAATATTATAGACTTTGATTATCCGTGAGCACCTCACACGAGACGACGTAGAGGTAATTCTTCCAAATGTTCAGCACATGAACAATGGCTGCCAACTCTAGGTCATAACAAGGTAATTCTTCTCATGAACCTTCAAATTCCATAAGGCATATGCAATCACCCTGCCATTCTGCATCAACGCTTCACCGAGCTCAATACTCGATGCATCATAATACACCGTGTATGATCCTGAACCAATGGGCAATAACAATACTGGCACCGTAGTCAAAGCAGTCTTGAGCTTCTAAAAGCTCAACTCACACTCATCGGACCACCTGAATGGAGCACCCTTATGGGTTAATCCAGTCAATGGGGCTACTATGGATTAAAACCCCTCCATGAATCGGTGATAATAAGCCGCCAAACCTAGAAAACTCTAAATTTTTGTACCTGAAGTAGATCTAGGCTAGTTCTGAACTGCCTCAATCTTCTTAGGATCCGTTTTAATGCCCTCGACCGATACAACATGCCCCAAAAAGGCATTCGTGTCAAACCAAAACTCACACTTTGAAAACTTGGCATATAACTGACTATCTCTTAGAATTTGAAGTACAATCTGAAGATGCTGCTCATGCTCTTCCCGATTGCGGGAGTATATCAATATATTATCAACGAATACGATCAAAAAAATAATCTAAATAGGGCTTAACTACCCGGTTCATCAAATCCATACATGCTCTTGGGGCATTCGTCAACCCAAATGACATCACTAGGAATTAATAATGCCCATACCAAGTCCGAAAATCTGTCTTAGGGACATCAGATGCCCTAATCTTCAAATGATGGTAGCCAAACCTCAAATCGATCTTCGAAAATAATTTGGCATCTTGAAGCTGATTAAATAAGTCATCAATCCTTGGCAACTGTTACTTGTTCTTGTTAATGACTTTGTTCAACTGCCGATAATCTATACACATCCTCATTGAACAATCCTTCTTCTTCACGAACAGCACAGGCACACCCCAAGGTGAGGTACTAGGTCTAATGAATCCCTTATCAAGCAAATCTTGCAACTGCTCTTTCAATTACATCATCTCCGACGGGTCCATATGGTATGGTGGAATAGAAATAGGTTGAGTGCCCGGAGCCAAGTCAATACTAAAGTCGATATCCCTGTCAGGTGGCATCCCTGACAGGTCTACAGGAACACCTCTGAAAACTCACGCACAACTGGTATTAAATCCATGGAAGGAACATCCGCACTAGAATCGCGAATATAGGCTAAATAGTCTAAACGTTCCTTCTCGACCATGCGCCGAGCCTTCACATACGAAATAACCCTCCTGGTTAAATGACCATGAGTCCCTCTCCACTCTATTCAAGGAAACCCCGGCATGGCTAAGGTCATTGTCTTACCGTGACAGTCCAATATAGAATGATATGGTGACATCCAATCCATGCCCAAAATAACATCAAAGTCCACCATATCATGAAATAAGAGATCTACCCTAGTCTCAAGACTCTCAATAGTAATCACACACAAGCGATAGACACGATCTACCACAATAGAATCTCCCATAGGCGTGAACACATACGCAGGAATACTCAAAAAATCACGAGGCGCAACCAGATATGAAGCAAAATAGGATGACACGTAGGAATAAGTAGAGCTCGGATCAAATAGAACTGAAGCATCTCTATGCAAACTGGAACAATACATATGATAACGATTTCAGATGACTCAACCTTAGGTCTAGCCGGGAATGCATAAAAATGAGGTTGGGCCCTACCACTCTGACTGTCGCCCCTAGGATGGCCCCTAGCAAGCTAGCCTCAACCTCTAACGGCCTGATCTCCACCTCTAATGGCCTGACCTCCACCTCTAGCAGCCTGATCCCTGCATCTAGTTGGCTGAGCGAGCGGTGGAGAAACTAGTACCGGAATCATGGCACAAGAACCCTGTTGGTGCATGTCGCCTTGTGATTTAGGGTAAAATCTAGAAAGGTGCCTCAGATCTACACAAGTATAACAAGCCCTAAGCTGCTGTGACTACTAACCCTGGAACTGGCCCTATCGACCTGGATAATCACTATGATAACTCTAGATCGGAGGTGCACTAATAGGAGCTGATGGTGCACTATAGGCTAGCTGCCTAGGATAAGACACATAAGGAATAGAACTACCCGAAGCACCGTGTGATGCCTGAAGCACTGATTGAAACAGTTTGGGAGGATGGACTCTACCAAAAGTACCCCTGCTTCTCGATGACGCACCACTAAACCCACCGAAATGATGAGGCCTCTTATCAGATACCGACCCCTATCCTGACAACGAAGCATCTCAATCCGTCTACCAATCTATACAGTCCTCTGAAAAGAAATATCATCTCGGATCTCTTTGGCTATCTATAGCCTGATAGTGAAAGTGAGCCCATTAATGAATCTTCTCACCCTCTCCCTCTCAGTAGGGAGTAAGATAATGGCGTGGCGAGCTAGGTCTACGAATCAAGTATCATACTGGGTGACTGTTATTCTACCCTATTAAATATGCTCAAACTGCTAGTGGTAATCCTATGTTAGAATGAAAGGAATGAACTTCTATAGAAATAGTTGTGAAAATCGATCCAGGTAAGTGGAAGTGAGCCAGCTGGTCTAGTCAACACATAATCTCTCCACTATCTCTTAGCAGAACCGGTCATCTAGAACACTATACAATCGACCCATTGGTCTTAATAATACCCATATTGCGCAACACCTCGTGGCAATGATCCAAATAATCATGTGGGTCCTCAAAAGGTACACCAATGGAATGAACAAGAAAGAGCTTGGTAAACTTATCCAGCCTCAACAAGGCCTCAAAAGACATAGCGGGCCTATCCCGGCCTGTGCCGCAACAACTGACTGAACTACCCTAACTGGCTGGGCTACTGGAGTCTGATATAAGGGATCTACCTACTCCGGGGTGTGAGAGTAACGGGAGTCTATGCTCCTCCCCCAGCCCAAGAGATGGCTGGTGCCACCAAAAATGCACCGGTCTAGGCCACACTCTTCATAAGGTCTATCAAGTGGACTAGAGCATCCTGAAGCACTAAAGTGGCTATGAACCCTCCTGGACCTGAGCTGGTCCGACGGGTACGGTCAAAGCTACGATCTCCTTCTCAAAATCAATCTAAGGCTTCATTGTAGGTGCTGCTGCCTGAGCTCTAGGCTGAGCACTACCTCTGCCTCGGCCTTGACCTCTACCCCTGGTAGTAGTTGCCATAGGGGGCTTCGAATCCTGTACGACTATAGATTCTATGCGTGTTCTCGCCATTTGCAAGAGAACAAGAATAGAATGGTTCAATCATCAATGATGGAATAAAATCACACGATAGAGAATGAAAGAAGTAAAATTTTTCCTAAAACTCTATAGCCTCTGGAAGATAAGTATAGACGCCTGCGTACCGATCCTCAAGACTTTACTAAGCTTGTTAATGACTCGTCATACCTAGACAACCTAGTTCTCTGATACCAAATTATCATGATCCAGAATCCCAACCTTGGTGCTGTGGTGGCTCCTAACATCCACTTGCTAGGTAAGCCGATGTGAGCTAATTAAATAGCTAATTTTAAACAGTTAAAAACACATTGATGACATACAACGAGAAATTGAAACCTAATATAAGTTATGTAATAATATCTACTCCCAAATATCCAAAATCAGGAGTACACTCGAAGGAAATGAACAGTAAAAATGGTATAAGGAATGGGACTTCAAGGTCTGTGGACACCAGCAAAGCCATCTCAAGTATCCGTATGCAATGATCCGAGCTGACGAACCTCATGCATCGTTGGGACCAATATTAGTATCGGCACAAGAAGTGCAGAAGTGTAGTATGAGTACAACCGACCCAATATACTCCGTAAGTGTCGAGCCTAACCTCGGCGAGGTAGTGACGAGGATATGATAGGGCACCTACGTAAATAAACTTGTACAAGTATATATAAAGCAACAATAATAACAGAGAATGATAACGTACAAACTGGGAAGGGGCATGCAAAAAGGGGTAAATATAACAGTTGCGACAGATATGAAATCACGAAATAGCCAAGTAAATCATCAACCAATAAAAACAAGTAAATCAATCATATGAAAAATGGTACAGTGTCACCCTTCGTACTTTTACTCTCATCCGTACCATGTAATAATAAATAAATGAGATGAATGGCGTGGCATCAACTTTCGTTCTTTTACTCTCTTCCTTACTATGTAATAATGAATAAATGAATTAATTAGAACGGTATCACCCTTCGTGCCTTTACTCTTTTCCTCACCATATGATAATGAATAAATGGCACGATCCCTTCATGATTTTACTCTCGTCATCACCATATAATAATAAATAAATGAATTCAAGAATTAAATAATGCGAAGGATATATTTAACGTCAAATATGGTGCTGAGATACCGAACTTGAACTTCCAAAAATATCCAACAACGATGAGATAAGAAATAATTATGAAACGAATAAACAAAGAAGTAATAACCAAACCAAAGTATGAATATCATAATAAAAAATGAAATAAAACACAAAAAAATAAATTTCACTTGCATGCTTTAACCCAATTACAATGTAAGTACTTGTCACCTCATATGTACGTTGCTCCCACACACAAACACGTAGCAAATAGACTAACAAGTCCTAATCCCTCAAATCAAAATTAACCACGACACTTACCTCGGTCGGCAATAAAATCAAAGCTCAACCGGGGCCTTTCCTCTAAAAGTTGCCTCCAAACCAATCAAATCTAACCAAATATAGTTCAAACAATTCAAAATAAGCTTTAGAAATTACCCATGAGGGAAAAAGATTCAAGAAATAATTTCGAAAAAAGTTAACAAAAGTCAATCCCGGGCTCGTTTGGTCAAAACTTGAAATTCAGACCAAAACACAATTGCCCATTCACCCCGAGCCTTATTATGCGATTAGTTTCGAAATCCGACCTCAATTTGAGGTCTAAATCTCAATTGATCATATTCCCAATTTATACCTAAATTCCTAATTTGTACCATGAACAAGCATAGATTAAAGGCTAGAAATCAATTGATGTTTATGGAATTGGAAGAAAACGAGTTAAAATCTACTAACCTATGAAGTGGGGATAAAATTCCTATTCAAAATCACTTCTAGGCCGAGCTCAAATATGGAGATGGTGAAAAATGAAGAAAATCGCAACTTTGGAATATTTAATTGACTGGGTGTCAGGCCTTCTTCGCGTTCGCGAAGGGCCTGACGCGATCGTGATGTGCAGCGACGAAAATGGATTTTGGGTTCGCGAGGGACCTCACGCATTCGCGATGGTCTGTCCCCCCATACCACTGCGTTTGCGAGTCAGGGCTCGCGTTTGCATAGAACAAGTCCCAGCCTTCCTCCAGAATCCCTTACTCATCGTGTTCGCGGGTGAAGATCCACGTTCGTAAAGGGTGATCCCCCCAATGCTACGCGTTCGTGAAGAAGAAAACCTCCACAGTCCCCAATTACCCTTTGTGATCGTGAGAGAACATTCACGATCGCGAAGCACAAAATGTCCGGCACCATATATCAACAAAACCAGCAGATGCCTAAGTCCATAAATCGCTCCATAGCCTATCCGAAACTCACCTCGGCCCTCGGGCTCCAAACCAAACATGCACACAAGTATAGTAATATCATACAAACTCGATCGCAGTCAAAACACCGAAATAACACCTAGAACCATGAATCAGACACCAAAATGTATGAAATTTTTAATGAAATTTAAGAACTTTCAAATTTATAACCAGGCGTCCGAATCACGTCAAATCAACTCCGTAATGCATCAAATTTTGCAGATAAGTCATAAATAGTGAAATAAACCTATATCATATTCTGGAACCGAAATACGAACCTGATAGCAATAAAGTCAACTTACAGTCAAACTTAGGAATTCTTTAAACCTTCAAGTTCCTAGTTTTCAACAAATCACGTTAAATCATGTTAAGGACTTATGAATTCAATTCCGGGCATACGCCCAAGTTTCAAATCATGATACAGACCAATCGGGACCATCAAAATACTAATTCGGGTCCTTTTACACAAAATATTGACCGTAGCCAGCTCAAATAAGTTTTTAGGTTAAAATTCATATTTTCTTTAATTTTTCACATAAATTTTTTCGGAAAACGATACAAACTACGCATATATGAAGACTAAAACTCAAAATGACCAATCAGGCCACCCCACTCCTATTATTAACGTGTTGCTTCGATAAGTGCTGCTATAAGTTAGAGCTCTATTAACTAGTCCTTCGTTAAGTTAAAGAAGAAATAGTATAAGTACTCTTTTACTCATTGCAATATGTAATCATACTGATGCAAATTTTGATGTTAAGTGGCTTCCTTAATTTAGTGTTACATGATCAGATTCTAATGTGTCAAGTTAATAGTATGTGAATTTTAATTAAGTATAATTTAGTTAAAATATATGTTTTTTAGGAGTTAGCATTTTGTAAGGGGTGTGCTAAAGGTCAAAAGGTTAGTCCCTCCATTCCACTTTAATCATTTTTTGGTATTTTTTGTGGGCCATAATATTTCATTTTTTCGGATATCAAGAAGGAATTAATTTTTTTCAAAGATCCCTTTGGAGTAAAGAACCTAAGAGTATTTGTTGTGTTTCCAATGATAAACTAAGGTTAATATGATCAATTTTATTGTTAATTAATGCTGAAAGATAAATTCTTTAATATGTGTGAAAACAACCAAAAACTTAATTAAAGTGAACTAGGGAGGAGGAGGGGGGGTTACTGTTTATTGGTAATTAATTTTTTTTTATTTTACCAAGTAAATATTTACAAGCAGATAAAAGAAAATACAAATTAGGTTTGGACAGACGACCCCAAATCTGCATCTCCATATCTTCCTACTAACCCTATCCCTATTGTTGTGCTATTCTACTTAAAAACTTCTGGGTAAAAATTCAACTCATTCATCTTTCTTTGTAGCCTAACACATGAGGCACCTCTGCAATACACCTCCTGGATAATGTGCATCACTATAGTCGCCATTGTTCTGTTTTTTTTTTGAAACATTCTCAAATTCCTGTCTATCCATATATCATACATACTTGCTGCCAGCGCCATTCTATAAATATCAGCTTCAACAGTTCTTCCTTTTCCTTGTTTTATAGCCCATTCCTTCTTAGCTTGCCATGCCATAGGTTTCCTAGTCAATCCTTGCCATTGCAGAATCTTCCTCCATACGGTAGTTGAAACTGGACATTCGAAAAATAGATGTTCAATAGTCTCCGGTGCTGCTTGACATAGCACACAATTCAGATCCCCAATCTGCTTCCACTGTGCCAACCTCTCTCGCGTGAGTAATTTATTATTTAAGGCTAGATACAAGATGAAAAGCTATCTAGGTGATCCTTGATTGTTACATATAAGTCTTCTCCGTTCAACCTTATGAAATGCCCATATGAATTTGTTGTAAATCTCCTTCTTGGAGAACTGTTGCATACAGTGTATGTCATCTTCCATGTAACCTGCTTCTGTATATGTTTCCTTAGCCTTCAATATTTTTCTTACCACCCATGAAGAATGTTCCTCTTATGCATTCCAAGTAACTCCCTCTTTTATATAGTAGCTATGGATCCATTGGACCCATAATTTGTCTTTCTTTTAGCAAATGTTCCACATGATTTTACAAATAGAAGCCTTTTTTCAAGCACACACATCCAAGAAATTTAGGCCTCATGTTGTCTTGGCAAAATATATTTTATCCCAGATAGCTTTTATCTATGTTTGCCTCTACACTAGAGGCTTGGAGAAACAGTTGAAAACACTCAAACACCATTACAGATAATATATCCCCTATGCTGAATAGCAACAAGTCATCTGCAAAACTCAATTGTACAATGTTCATTCTTGCACATTTAGGGTGATAGTTGAAATCAGGTTGCCTCTTTTGTGTCTTCAAGATCCTAGTAAGGTACTCCGTGGTTAATACAAACAGTAAGGAAAACATAGGGTCACCTTGTCTCAATCCTTTCTTTGCAGGGAAAGGGGCAGTAGGGTACTAAGATGACATAATATGATACTAAGCTTATACATGCCATTACCCATTGCAAAAATTTAGTAGGAAAGTGAAGATAAGTAAGGATTTGTTCTATAAAACACCACTCAACTGAGTCGTAGGTCATCCTCATATCTATCTTTAACATGCACCTAGGTGACACCCCTTTTCTTCCATATCCCTTTACTAGTTCATGATTCATTATAATATTGTCTGTGATCACTCTCCTAGGACAAAAGCTGATTGGCTTGGATCAACAAAATTATTCATTACAACTTGCATTCTATGTGTCAGTATTTTAGAAATAAGTGTGTATAGTCAACAAAAAATAGGCCTAAACTCAAAAATTCTAACTGGATTTGGTACCTTTGGGATCAATATATGGTAGTGCAGCTGATAGGTTGACATATGACCCCTGTAGAAAAGAGTTCCAACACTGAATTAGTAATCTCATCCCTTATCACATGCCAGGCTTTTTTTAAAGAAATATGCATTAAAAGCATCACACCTTTTGTGCTTTAAGATCTTCAATATCTTTGAGTGTTTGAACCACTTCATCTGTAGTTACAGGTGCATTGAGGGCTAGCTGATGTTCTCTACTCAGTATTTAATTTCTTGCATAAATGGAATTTACTTCTGGTAGTTGGGTAGCAGCAAATCCCAAGAGCTTCCCAAAGAACCCCAATACTTCATTTTTTATGCCTTCTAGATCCTGTACCATATTCCCCTTAGTATTGGTTAAGCTCTTGATCTTGATTTTAGTACTCTTTCCTGATCAAACAATGTATGCCCATGTCCCTTCATTTGAGTTTATGGGTTGGCTAATTGCTGTCTCAAGCGACTCACTTTCTTGCTTACCCCATTAAATTCTGCTCTATTCAATTTCTTCATCTCCTCCTTGACTACATTCAACTTTTGCCATACTTTACTCATACCACACCCATTAATTCTTTGATCCCAAGTTGTTGTCACTGTCTTTAAGAAGCTCTCATGTTTAGCAAAATAGTTTAGGAATCGAAAAGGCCTAGGTCCCCCATGCAACTCTTTTTCTAGATTGACATATAACAGATACAGATTTGATAAATTGGATCCATAATATCGACTCCAAGTGGTGGTATTTTATAAGGAATTATAAATTGACCAGTGCTCTGTCAATTTTGCTACAGATGTAAGTATTTGTCCAAGTATATTCTCTCCCCATTGATCGCATTTCAGTCATTCCTGTATCAAAGAGATAGTCACTATAGTCCTTAGTTTTTGTCCCAGTGACATGATTTCCATACTTTCTATCTTCAACATGTAATATTGCATTGTAATGACACATGGCAAATCAAGGGCCCTGCTGAGAGCTCTGGATATTTGTTAAATCTTCCCACAACCCTCTCCTGTCTTCTAGTATGTTCAAACCTTAAATAACTGTAAAATGAAATTCAATGCCCAAGCTACACATCGTAACTCTCCCATGAATAAATTGCGTTGCCATTTGCTCAACATAAAAATTTATAGTATTTTGGTCCTAGAGTACCTAGATTCTGCCTCTACTATTGTAATTATAGTTGTGACACTAGCTCCACCCCTTTACTATCTTCCTTAGAATTATTATAGCATTGCTTTCTTTGACTCTATGTTCTATTATTTCTATCATTGCTATACTATTATTCTTCATAAACATCTTTAAGTTTTTTTGCTTGTCGGTCTTATTAATACTTCTCACATTTCTTGTAGCTAACTTCATGTAGGAATAAACAACTGCATATCACTATCAAACTCACTATCTTCCTCCAATCACCTTTGTGGTATCTATCATCCCATATCCTTCTGTTTGTAATATATTAGGTCTGCTTAGAGGATCAAATTCATATACCACTGCAACAGACCTTTCTTTCCTATATAGTATAGTTGTAGGAGTTTTTCCTGCACCACAGTTATTGTTCTTCCCGATATTATAACTTCACTTTGTAGCTGACTTGCTTCGAACTATTTGCCATATTCCTCCATGTAGTTGATCAACATCTGCATTGGAGTCTTTTCTTGTTCCTTCTATCTCATTTTTCTTTCCTTCAATCTATTTTCCTTTTGCCTTTATTTTTGGAATACACTGCCCCTAATTCTCTTGATTATTTCTTGGACGTCTCACCCATTCTTGATTTGGTTTGGTAGATCCACCTCTTTATTGCCCTATAAGTGGTTGCTTATTCTGAATCGGATTGCATGAATGCGCAGCTTGTAAGAAAGTATGACAATATTCCGGTACCCAATCATAAATTATCTCTTGGTCATAAACATCACCAGTTGGGTCCTTGACCTTGATAGTCTTTAGTAAAGGTTTAGTAACATCTATTTTCACTAGTAGTCGAGCATATGAAATCCTTTCCACTTTAGTGGTGCATTCATCAGCATAAACATGAACTCCCAGTCCACTTTCAATTCTGCTTAAGGTCTCTATTTCCCAACAACTCAGAGGTAAGTTTGACAATTTCACCATTGAGGGCTTGTTTACAAAACTTCATTATAAAAATTAAACGTAGGCGCCCCAGTTTTTAACGATAATTGGCTTGCTATTTATCGTATATGGCCCAAAAAATAAAACAACATCTTTGTCTTCCATACTGTTGGAGCGAACTACAAAATATTCATCATTATGGTAAAATAACTTTGGTTTTTAGGAAAAGTTTCATGTAGCAGCAATAAACCTTTCTAGGGCTCCAATAGTCGGATCCTCTCCCACAACATATATGATTAGGGCTTGCCTCCATTTTATATTTTCTTTCTCAATTTCCTCTTTATTAAGCTCAACAACTTTCTCTCCATCTCGTATGGATGGAGCAATATATGTAAGATTTATCCCCTCAATGCCATTTTGTTCCTAAGATTTATCCCCCGTGATGCCATTTTATTCCTATTAAACAGTGTTGCCCAGTCCCTCTTCTCTCTTGGCTACGCAAGAGGGAGCCTGTTCTAAGCTTTATTCACATCAATTTTCAACCCCTCGGGATTGATAGACGGGCCAGTTTCTCCTCCTCCGGTTGGTAGACTCCTCTTACTCGAACCTTCACTCTGGTATAGCAATTAGGGTTGTCCCTTCTTTAGATCCAATCATAAGCTGATTGCGTAGGATTATTCCTTGGCTTAACACTCCTTCATCTGCAAGTGGTGTGTGTAGTAGCATATCCTTTGTTGTTCATGCACCGGCTCTGCAATTGATATTCCACCAATTGGTGAACCATAAAGTGTTTTCAGTCCAATGTTATTCTTCTCCAATTTCTCCGTGCTACGAACTCCCAAAGCTTCCTTGATTACCTCAACTACATGTCTAGCAGCTAACTGTTTGGTAGCTTTCGGACACCCTCTAGGCATCTTCGGTCACTGCGCACGTTAGCTTACCTAACCGTACGCCGAGAGAGAATTTCTAGAGAGAGAATTTCAAATTATTTGGAGTCATTTTACTCTCATTTATCGGAGGGAGTACTTATTATATATCGAAAAGGGAGTAATTATCTATCTTCTTTATGTTATTTCAACCGATAGTCTTAGTTACGATGAGTTGCATGATGTTGGCAGAAAAAAAAAAAAGAAAAAAAGGGAGATAGAGAATAGACATTACCGATTTCTTATAAATCTCTCTTGATTTTTGGATTTTTACATGGAACAAATTTCTTGAATTTTATGTCATAGCACATATGTACTACAAAGTAGATCCGTAAACCTCCGGCTGTTATGAAATATTATAGTATGTAGTGGATGTTTGTAACTCCGAAGAAAGTTATTCTCACCACTTTTCTCCATAATGTAGTTAACCTCCCACTACTTCTTGATAAGGATAAGGATAAGCAGGGCTAAGATTCTCATTTGAATTGAAATTATTATATATCTCCTAAACCTTTCTTCCTCATCTACAAAACTTCTAGTACTAGTGTACTTTTTCAGATATAAATGTATCTATTTACATGACTGAATAATACAAGTTGGAAGACCAAATACTCACTGTTTTATGATATCAGAAGTCGTAAGCTCATACGAGCAATTCCAAAAGTCTACAACCTTTTATTTCCCTCATCCAGTTAAAGCATAATGGGAGAAAACTCAAGAACCACCACCTCACCAACCATTTTCAGCCATGGACATATGATCCAACCAACACAAATGATTTCCTTCAACCCAGCGTCACAGCTCTCGATCAAGATGGGAAGCTCAAACTATTCGACTTGGTAAGCCCAAGTAACCACCTTACTATTTGGATATGATCTCCTATCCAACATCGATGGCACATCTGTTATTCCTCCAGTGTATATTACATATGACAAAGTCAATCAACTTCCTAATCCAAACTACAAGTTGTGGCTAAGGCAAGGCAACCTTGTTCGCAGTGCAATCATGCCTCTGTCGATCCATCCATTGCGCTGCTGATTGCTCAAGCAGCTACTGCAAAAAATACATGGGACAGTTTGCAAACGACCTATGCGAACAAATCTCAAGCAAGAATATTTGGTCTTCGTGAGTTACTCTCAAACATCAGGCGAGACTCCAAGTACGTCAGCGACTAAATGAAAGAAATTAAATCCATTGCGGATGATTTGGCTGCCTCTGGCTCACCTCTAACAAATGAGGAACTAGTCATCAAAGTTTTAAGCGAACTTGGAGTAGAATACAAAGAGATCTCCGCGGCTATACGCGCTCGTGATAATCCCATATCTATCGAAGAGCTATTTGACAAACTTCTTGCTCAGGAAGTTTTCATCCAGCACTCAGAATCAAAGAATGAGCAGCCTATTATCACTACACAATTTAGCCAACAGCGCACCTCGTTCAACCAATCTAAATGAAGAAACCACACTCGTTCTCAGCGAAGGGGAGGGCATTCCAATTTCATACCTAACAACCGTAACTTTTCTGGACAAATGACCAACTCAAAGGCGTTCAATAATAGGTCTAATCAACAAAGAGTACAGTGCCAACTTTGCGACAAGTTTCGTCATATAGCTAAGGTGTGCCACTCTAAATCTCATGATGCACTTGAGGCTCAGGCAAATTTTACTAATCATGCAAACTACGCTGCTAATCACTCAAGTTCATGGATTATTGACTCAAGGGCTTCTCACCACATCACAGATAATCCAAACTCCCTTCAATCTGCTACTCACTTTTCAGGCAATGATGAAATCATCATCGGCGATGGTAAAGGAATACCAATTACTTATATTGGTCAAACTATATTTTCTTATGATAACACTAAGCCTTTTCATTTGCATAATGTTCTTTGTTCTCCAAGAACCAAAAAAAAATTAATTTCAGTTGCTGAATTTTGTCTCCACAATCAAACATCTATGGAATTCTTTCCCTATTCTTTTTGTGTGAAGGATTTGAATACGGGGCCATGCCTCTTGCAAGGACGGAGCAAAGAGGACCTCTATGAATAGCCAGCTGACAAGTCACAACATCGTCCATCTTCTCCTCTTGCTCACTTCACAACTACATCCACGCCAATATTGCACCTATGGCATGCCAGACTTGGTCACCCTCAACCTAGAATAACAAAATCATTTGTTTCTTCCTTTAAGCTTCACATTGCTAGTAGTAGAGAAGATTCCTTTACATTCTGTCATTCATGCATATGCAATAAAAGTCATCGCCTTCCTTTTGGTGACAATTCCATTAGTAGTTTTAGACCTTTTGAATTTTTATACTCTGATGCTTGGGGTCCTTCTCCTATACACTCATTTGATAATTTTCGATTTTATGTGATTTTTGTGGATCACTATACAAAGTACACTTGATTATTCCCATTAAAGAATAAATCAGATGTTCAAGGAGTATTTGTGAACTTTCTTAGATGGTGAAAAACCAATTTCACCTTACTATTGGCACACTCTATTCAGATGGGGGTGGAGAATACATAAGCTTGAAATCTATCTTTAAGCATCATGGCATTCAACATCTCACTAGTCCTCCCTACACTCCTCAAATTGTTGGAACAGCTGAACGCAAGCATCGACATATCATAGATACTGCTCTAACTTTAATGCACCATGCATTTGTACCTTCATGTTTTTGGTCATTGGCTTGTCAAACAGATGTCTACCTTATCAATAGGATGCCTACTCCATTGCTCAAACTTCGTTCTCCTTTTCAATGCCTCTTTCACACATCCCCTAACCCTTTGAAATTAAGAATTTTTGGTTGTTTATGTTACCTCTAGTTAAAACCATAACAACAACAAACTTGCTCCCAAATCAAGATCTTGTGCTTTCATGGGATACTCACCTTCTACAAATAGTTATGCATATCTTGATCTTTCAACCTCCAAAATATTCATCTCAAGACATGTCCTCTGTGTGGAACACATATTTCCATTCAAAGATAATTAGCTAGGTCTTCCCAAAATAGAACCATCACTCTTGCACCAGTGGATCCACTCCAAAGAACCAACCAATGTTTCTCCAGTACAAAACCAATCAGATATTGCCTTTGAACCTATCTCATTGCCTCCCTCAAGCAATTCTCCTTGTCAGGAGCCACCCATGGAAGGTTCACTAAGCTTGTTATTGCAGGATGATGCTTCACCTTCACTCGAGGTACGATCTTCTCTACCTTGTTCTTCTTCCACTACTACGCCTCTTCACTCTTCTTCTACCACACAAGTGGTACCTCTTCCTCCCTCAAGAATGGTGACGAGATCTCAAAATAATGTCTTCAAGCCCAAACAAATTTTTGACTACCTTGCTGTCTCGCCCAATAAAACACTGCCACTAGCACCTCATACATTTAAGCAAGCAAACAAATATATTGAATGGCATGAGGCAATGCAGGCTGAATACTCAGCCCTTTTGAATAATGCTACTTGGTCTCTAGTTCCTCCAACTTCATCACAAAATGTGATAGGCTGCAAGTGGGTGTTTCGTGTGAAACACAATGCAGATGGATCAATCGAACGCTATAAACATACCACCATTCGTGGCAAAGGGTTTTCACCAAAGACCGGGTGTTAATTTTAATTCTACCTTCAGTCCAGTCATTAAACATACCACCATTCGTCTAATTATCTCTTTAGCAGTGTCTTTCAGGTGGCCCTTACGACAACTAGATGTCAACAATGCCTTTTCTCCAAGGCACCTTGCATGAAGAAGTCTATATGCAATAACCTCCGGGATTCGTTGATCCTGTTTATCCCAATTATGTGTGTAAACTTCATAAATCCATATATGGACTTCGCCAAGCTCCAAGAGCTTGGTATATAGAGCTCAAAAACTTTCTTCTTTCATGTGATTTCAGCAAAACTCATTCGGATAACTCACTGTGTGTCTGGTGTCAACACAATATCCTTATCATTGTTATGGTGTATGTCGATGGCATCGTTATCACTGGTTCGTCAATCAAGCATGTCGACCACACCATCAAGTTGTTGGGCAATAAGTTCTCTATCAAAGTTCTTGGATCTTTGCATTTTTTCTTGGAGTCGAAGTCATTCCACATTCAGATGGGCTCTTACTTACTCAAAGCAATTACATTGCTGAGCTATTAGATAAATTTCACATGCTGGAAGAAAATGGTGTTGCTACTCCAATGTCTACCAGTGAGCATCTAAGCATTAATGATGGATCCTGTTCAGCAGATGTGAAGCTGTATAGACAAATCATTACATCTCTTCAGTATCTTAGTTTTACAAGGCCAGATATTTGCTTTACCATCAATAAGCTTGCTCAATTCCAACATGCTCCGTCGATTCGACATTCGCAAGCAGCTAAGCGCTTACTCAGATACCTCAAAGAAACACTCACCTATGGACCCTCATCCACTACTATACTTCAAGCTTACTCTAACGCTGATTGGGGCGGAATGATTGATACAAGACACTCAACTTCAGCTTATGTCATTCTTCTTGGGTCCAATGCTATCAGTTAGTGTTCTAAAAAGCAGCGAACAGTTTCTTGCTCATCCACTGAACCTGAGTATCGAGCTGTTGCAGGAGCTATAGCTGAAGTAAATTGGATTGTTAATCTCCTTAAGAAGCTGCATCTTCCACCTAAGACTCCACCAAAAATCCTATGTGATAATATTGGAGCCACTTATCCCAGTCATAATCCTATCTTCCATAGTAGAATGAAGTATGTGGCCATTGATTTTCATTTCATCCGTGATCAAGTTAAAAGGAATAAAATTGATGTTTAGCACATTAGCAATGCCTCACAGCTTGCAAATGCCCTCACAAAACCTCTACCTCAGTGACCTTTCTCAGACTTTGTGACCAAGATTGGCCTCCAACTAGTGGAGTCAATCTTGCGGGGGCATGATAAGGATAAGGATAAATAGAGGTAAGATTCTCATTTGAATTCAAATTGTTGTATATATCTCGTAAACCTCTCTTCCTCATCTACAAAACTCCTACTACCAGTGTACTTCTTCAGATATAAATGTACCCATTTACATGACTGAATAATACAAGTTGGAACACCAAATACTCACTGTTTTCTTACCATTATGGTTGTAAGTCTCACATCCCCATAACCTCCTCCATGATCTCCCCTCCCCCTCCTCATGATCTCAATAGTTAATACCATATTCATGACATCCCTTTGTATTACCTCAATGCCATCATATAATTAATAGAGGGTTTGAGCATTACATTGTAAACACTTAAAATATTTGAAATAAATAAGAATCTTTCCTCTGTACCTCTCTATATCTCTTGTATTTTCCAGTTTCATATTATTATTTGAGCTATATTTCTTAACACTGCCATATATTCATGTGCTTATACATTTTTTATAGAGTTTGGTGGAAAAGCACTTTGAATTCAAAGAGGCTAAAATTTATCAATTTCAGTGGTAGCTTTTCCCAAGGCTTTTGAAAAGCAGAGATACCAGATAAGTTTGTTACTCCTTGTGTCAAATTTAGATGTCGTTTTTTATTGGATCCGAAGAAAAGAAGATTTTTAAAATTTGTAATTAAAAAAAATATGAAAACAATTCATTAAATTGAAAGTTAAAAATTCCACCCAAATCTTACAAGGTGATTTTCCAAAGAGACCCTAAGGATAAAATAGAAAGAAGAATAAGAAGTTAGAGTCAAGCTCAATTTTGTCACAAACTTTACATAGATATAAACGATGAAAAACAAGTGCCTGGTCAGAGGATTTGTCTCCCATGATGGCAAACATCAAACAACTAGAAAATATATTTGAAAAAAAAAAAGAAGAAAGAAAGAATTTCAAAAGCTGTAATTACTATTAATATAATTCTCGCATCTTCCTCCAAAATTGAAAAATGTAATTATTCCTCCTCAATTACACTCAATTCCAGAATAACCAAGTAATTACTTGACCAGATAAATATGCAAAATTATGTTAGTACACTCAATTATATTCAAATTCAATTACAAGGTGACATTCTAAATAGGACTTAAGGTAAAAATTAAAGTTTATCTTAAATTATTTTTAAATATAAAAATATGTATCCTTCTTTGTATCGATATACTAAATAGAAAATACATGATACGAAATGGAACAATGAGAGTAAATAACAGGTGACGGTTTGGGCTCTTCTATTGTACCAAAGATTAGTGGTTATGATTTGACAAATGAGCTAATTAGCGTTGTATCCGCTCGATTGAGCTCTTGTCATTTCGTAATACTATATGGGGTAAATGAAAGTACGGGGGGGGGGGGGGAATTGTTGTTGTTTTTTTTTTTTAAAACAAAATAGTTGACTAGTTTACCAATTAGTCGACGAGAAATAGATGCGAGGTAAATGATGGAGATAGAATATAAAGTGCAGAAATTAAATGACACCAAGTATTTTTATATTAGTTCGGATACAATGTGAATCATACTCAAGACCCTTTGGATTGCAAGAGGGTTATCTTTTCAAAGCTCCTTGAAAACTTCATACAACTGTGTTGATGTTATCACGAATACTAACTGCCTTTTAGTTCTAAGTACACTCTTCGTAATTTTTGATAAAATGCCTCACCAATATTTTTTTGTCTTTTTTCTCTCTACTAGTTACACAATATCATACTCAATATTACAATATTTGCTTAGAGTAAAACAAAGAGCACGAAGTTGGTTCGATCAAATTATGTGTTTTCTCTTTGTCGTCTCACTATATATACAACTCGAGAGATCTGCTTTGATTCTTGACAGTGGCAAGTATTGAGAGATTGCAAATCCAAAGGAATTGATCCTTGGAATGAATTGAAAGATGATGCTTTCCAAGAATAAATATAGAGATTTCGATAATTTGTGTTTTGACTGGCAGACTTGATAGAACCTTGCATCTGTGAGCGAATCCTTGTTTCAACGAACAACCTTTGGTTTATCCTTTGATTTCATAATTCACTACATATGACAAGGGGATTCTTAGCTGTCACGACTCAAATCTCAACATGTCGTGATGGTGTCTATCACATTACTAGGCAAGCCGACAATCACAAAATAACTACGTATTTTGAATTAAAAGCATGATGTAATAAGCTAAGGAGTAAAAAATCTCATAATAACTGATTAGAACAACTGTGAATCAACTACAAAATCCCCAAAATATGGGTGTCACCGAGTACATGAGCTACTAAGTGTCAACACAGTCTAAATTTCTAATACAACTGTCTGAATATAGAACAATACATAATAAAACTGAAAATATGGAGAGTCGAGGTTTGGGAGGCGTCAAAGCAGCTACCTCAATAGTCTCCTAGCAGATACTGCTCCTAGTCTAGCAAACACCGGGTTCAGACATACCTGGATCTACATACGAAATGTAGAGTGTAGGATGAGTACAGTTGAACCCAATGTATTCAATAAGTAACAGGACTAACCTTGGGCTGAAAGCAGTGACGAGCTCAGAAAGGCACAATCCAAATCCAGATAATAACAACACAAATATAACAGGGAAATGACAATACAACAACAACAACAAATCCAGTTTGATCCCAATATGTGGGGTCTGGGGAAGGTAGTCTGTACGCAGTCCTTACCCCTACCTAATGCAGGTAGAGAGGTTGTTTCCAATAGACCCTTGCTCTCAGGAAGATCAAGAAGAAGAAGAGGGAAGCAAGGAAGGAAGAAAGATGGAAGAGAAAAAAAGGGACAGATAAAGGATAAATAGTATCAAATAATAGCAACAGGGAATACAATACCCGAGGCGAACAAAACCACATAACATAATAAAAATATAATAATATGAAGGGACATGCATGCTACTAAGCCTATCAGTGAACACTATAAACTACCTACTAACCTTCTACTTTAATCCTCGACCTCCACACCCTTCTTTCAAGTGTCATGTCCTCAGTAAGCTGAAGCAACGCCATGTCCTAGCTAATCACTTCTCCCCAGTACTTCTTAGGTCTACCTCGACCCCTTCTCAAACTCTCCATGGCCAACCTCTCACACCTCCTGACAGGGGCATCAATGCTTCTTCTCCTAACATGTCCGAACCATCTCAGTCGCAACTCCCGCATCTTGTCCTCCACGGAGGCTACTCCCACTCTGTCCCGGATAGCTTCATTCTTAATCCTATATCGCTTGGTACACCCACACATCCATCTCAACATCCTCATCTCTGCTACTTTCATCTTCTGCATGTGGGAGTTCTTGACTGGCCAACACTCAGCCCCATATAGCATAGCGGGTCGAACCACCACTCGATAAAACTTACCCTTAAGTCTTAACGGCACACCTGTCACATAGAATACCGAAAGCGAGCCTCTACTTCATCTACCTCGCTCCGATGCGATGTGTGACATCTTTGTCAATCTCCCCGTTACCTTGGATAATAGACCCAAGATACTAAAAACTTACTCTCTTGGGGATAACTTGAGCATCAAACTTAACCTCTATGTCTGCATCATGGGTCTCACTGAATTTATACTCCAAGTATTCTGTTTTGGTTCTACTCAGTTTGAAACCTTTAGACTCCAAGTCTGTCTCCAAACCTCCAGCCTCGCGTTAACTCCACTACGCGTCTCGTCAATCAACACTATATCATCGGCAAATAGCATGCACCAAGGAACCTCCTCTTGGATATCACACGACAGTAATCCATCACCAAGGCAAATAAAAATAGGCTAAGAGTTGATCCCTGGTGCAACCCCATCACCACAAGGATATGGTCTGAGTCACCACCCACAGCCCTCATCCGAGTCTTAGCATCATCATACATCCCATAATCAATAACTCAGAAAAATCCCATAATCAATTCGTACACAGTACAGAAATATAGACATGCTCTCAAGTTCAACAATTTAAGCACAATACTGATAAAATGTGCTAAGTATAACTAGCACGAGGAATGATACATCTTTATATCTACATGTCAAATATGCATGTCACATGTAAAGCATCACAAAAATAAACTCGTGTACTCACACTCTCAGAGTACTCTATCTAACTGTCTCACACTCCCGGTAATCACTCTCAGTAACTCAGCACGCTCAATCACTCAGCATTGTCGGTACCTGCACTCACTGCTGGTATGTTAAACTACGGAGGGGAAGATCATGCCCAAGCGCTAATATGCAGCGTGCAGCCTGATCCCATAATAATAGATAAAGCCTATAAGGCCTGCTGCGAGGCGGGCAGCTCGATCCATAATATATATATATATATATATATATATATATATATATATATATATATATATATATATTGCCAATAAGGCCTGATGCGGCATGCAACCCATCCCATAACCTCACTCACAACACTGCTCTCAAGGCCCAACTCAGTCATCAATCTCTCTAGTCTCATGGGCTCACATATCTCATGCCAATCAGCCCAAACAATGATAACATTGTCATGGCCCAAAATTCACTAGTCGTGATGAAACCTAACTCAACCGGCTAGGTAAGACAACTAACAGTCAATACAATCCAAATGAGATTTATAAGAAAATAGTGAAGAATTACTGGAACATTTATACAATAACCCAAGGACTGGTAGTACAAACCATGAACTTCTAAGACTTAGAATTTACAAAAGCTGATACGAATAGATACATCATTTGTTTGAAGTTTACATAAATAGATTAGCAAAATCTAAAGCTACCAAGGACAAGTGGCTGCTATGACTGGAACGTAGGTACATCTTTAATGCCAGCTCCCGCTATACACAGAAACTCCAGCTCCAAAATCTGCAAGCAAGGTGCAGAAGTATAGTATGAGTACAACCGACCCCATATACTCATTAAGTATCTTGACTTACCTCAGTGAATTAGTGATAAGGCTTTTTAGTTAAAAATATACTTACTGACATAACATCTGCAGTAGACTAGCAATAGTACAATACTAGAACATAACAAAAAAGAGTACAAAAAACAATTATGCGAAGTAGAATGATTTAATATTCCTCAATATCACAACAAATCCGTTCCTTACAGCGATAACCAACAAACCACAGTAGTAAATTCATAAATTTTATAGTGTGAGAAATGTACTCAAGATATCAAATCAAATGGCAGAGAAACACCCTTCATGCATTTATCTCATCCTCACCAAATATGCATATAACAGTACCAACAAGGTGAAAGAATGCCACAAACAGTAATGACAAAGTGAGAAATACACAGGTATCAGTAACTAACAAGGCAATACATATGGACAATGGTAACAGACTAGGTTGAAGGCATAAAAGTAATGGCATCAATTCAGAAAAAAGAATATAAATTTCACTAGCTAACATGGTAGAAGGCCTAGATGGAGATATAATAAACAAGAAGCAAAGCATGATCTTCATGAGCTAACAAATAGAAGGGATAAATAACTAACATGGTAGAAGACTTATACGAAAGTAAAACAAATGTGAAATGTCATGGGTGTAGATATAACAACAAGAAGGAGAGCATGATATTTGCAAGTTAAACAGATATAAGGCATGAACAACATAACAACAACTGAGATAGAGGACAAAGACAGAACAACAATGACAAGTCACATAGAAAACATAATTGCAACAGTAACAACTTAAGGTAAAGTTATGAATGTATACATGAGGAAAAGATATCACAACATACATGTCCCTCGTCCTCGCCTGCATAGAAATACCCTTTGTACAATGAACACGTGATAATATAAAAACATGATAATGTAAATGAAATGGCACGACATCACCCTTCGTGCTTTTACTCTCATCCTCACACGATAATGTAAATGAAATAGCATGGGATCACCCTTCATGTTTTTACTCTCATCCTCACATGACAATGTAATGAGATCATGATAATGTAAATTGAATGGCACGACATTATTCTTTGTGCGTTTAATCTCATCCTCACGTGATAATGTAAATAAAACGGCAAGACATCACCTTTCGTGTGTTACTCTCTTCCTCACATGATAATGTTATATGCGATAGCATAACATCATCCTTTGTGCTTTACACTCTTCCTTACATGATAAATTATATGAAATAGCATGGTATCACCCTTCGTTCTTTACACTCTTTCTCACCAAACACATGTATATCAATGATAAGCAAGGTATGAAGCATGGATAACATCAAGGAGAGTGATTAAACAAATATTCTAAATGGACATCAATCATAACTTTCAAGCCAATAACAATTGAATAAACCTCAAGAACCTTATTGTTCAAGTATTTCAACAAGTCTCAAAATTAATCTTCAACTCAAGTACATAATCCAATATCTCAAGAATAACGGTCGTAGCAATATATTACTGATTAAGTATAGTGATGACCAAATTAAACACATCAATAGTTTCACAAAATCCATCAAATTTTAATCAAGTTATAATAAGCTAAATCTCGATTTCTAGCATTTAATTTCATATTTTTAGTAATATAGAAGTCATGTAAGATATGAAAAGGTCACATAATTCTACAAGGCACAATTAATTGTATAATTTACCCCGAGCATGATTAACCTTACCACATGCATATACGCTCGTCACCCCATATATACATCACCCCCGCGTGTAGCAAACAATATAAATCAGTAAAAAAAATTCCTCCAACAAAGTTAGGCAAGACACTTACCTAAAACAAGCCAAATCGATACACTAGAAGCACCATCCCACTCAAATCATCCTACGAACGGCTCGAAACTAGCCAAAACCAACTCAAAATCATCAAATAATGCCATGGGAAGCAAACCCAATCGATAAAGGTCGAATCTTTACACATTTACTCAAAGTCAACCAAAAAGTCAAACCGGGCCAGCACCTCGAAACCTGACAAAACTCACAAAATCTGACAACATATTAAATTACAAGTCCAACCATACTAATTTCACTCATATTTGACTCTGAATTGATGTTCAAACCCCAAAAATTCACTTTAGGAAAGTTTAGACAAAACCCTCCAATTTCTCCTTACAAATTATAATCCAAATGCCAATATCAAAGATATATTCATGAAATATTAATCCAAACCAAGTAAACAACACTTAACCCAATCCTAATGGTTAAAATCGCCTCCAAAATAGCCAATATCCAGGATCCCCAACTCAAAATGTGACAAAATAACTCAAAGGTCTGAAATAGAGTACTTATGTGCTCCCTAGTGGTACTCTACATGATCACGGTTGCACCTACGTGATCGCGATGCACAGAAATGAGCTCAGCCAAAAAAATGCTTCACGTCGCAACACTACGATTGCGAACATGTCCACAACCACGCGAAGAAGGAAGTCCCCTGCTCCCTGCTGCCCCACGATTGCGAACCTTTATTTGCGAACGCAATGTACCAACCCTTCAGCCTTTCACAAGCATGCTTCACCTCTCGAAAACGCGATGAAAAAACAACCAACAAATCCCCAATACTCTTTGCGGTCACGCCCTTTCCTTCATGATCGTGAAAAAGGCCCGAAACACCAGAACCAGCAAAGAATTAGCTATGCCAAACATGAGGAAAAATGTCTGAAATCAATCCAAACTCACCCGAGCGCCTCGGGATCCCGCCAGAGCATATCAACAAGTCCAATAACATAACACAGATTTATTCGAGGCCTCAAATCATGCATAACAACATCAAAACCATATATTGAACCTCAAATCGGACTTAATGAACTTTTAACTTCCAAATCTTGTGCCGAACCATATCAAATTAAGTTGGAATTACCTCAAAGTTTGCACACAAGTCCCAAATGACATAACGAATCTATTCCAACCCCCACAAAAAAATTCGAATACGATTTAATCAAAGTCAACTTACGGTCAAACTTATGAACATTCCAAAACTCCAAATTGCCAGCTTTCACCAATTACGCCAAAACCTTTAAGAAACATCCAAATGAAAATCCGAGCATATGTCCATGTACAAAATCACTACCTAGATCTAACAGAATCATCAAAACTCTGATCCCGGGTCAAATACGCAAATGGAAAACTTGGTCAACTCTTCCAACTCAAAGCTTCTAATATGAGAATCCATCTTCCGAATCGATCCCGAATCACCCGAAAACCAAAACCACCGATTCATACAAGTCATGATACATCATGTGAATCTACTCAAGACTTCAAACAGTTGAATGGAATGCAAATGCTCAAAACGACCGATCAGATCATTACATCCTCCCCCACTTAAACGTGTGTTCCTCCTCGAACATGCCAAGAGTTGTTCAAGCCCATCAAATCACGGTGTAACCTTACCATACACATACCCGGGGGTGATCCCACATCACCCCGCTCCATATAAGCCTACCAACACAATAATTGGACATCCTTACTTCAACCTTTGACCGTAACCTTGGAACCCAATTTTCTACATCCGAAATTCATTAGCAGACATGAATCTCATATTTGCACACTGTATAAGGTAAACAAGTTGTATCAAGCCATAACTATAACCCAGATACTCACAACAATATTTGCTGACTACCATAGCTGCCCAAAAGCATATCCGGTAGGGGTAGTAAACCTAATACCAAACAAAACCTCGTCCAAAACCTTCGTATACTGCTAATGATGAAAGAAACATGCAGAATCTCTTAACCGCTCATCTAATCAATAAGCCAAGAAGCTCACCCGTCTGACCAGGGCCATTGCCTAATTTCTTAGCGGAAATGGTATCATTCTTCCCAACATTCCTTATCTCAATACGATAGTGTAAATCTTAGGTCTAGAAACCTCATCTCAACCAATACAAGTAGCCTAACTGACAAGTCTCACCAATGCAGACATGACTGATAATAGTAAGAAAGTTAAATGAGAAGGTTACTAATCAAGTTAAGCAGGCATGGTAATTTTAACATTTTCATATGAACTATTTTCAATAGAGTGAAAGGAAAATACACGAAATAAGGATAACGAGTTGCATCTCATCACATTACCATTGTGGCATGCAATTCGATCCAATCATATCAATCCACATAGGGGTACTGACCGAGCCATATTGCTCAGTTCGTTGATCACATGTGCGTCAACATCAAGCTTGATAGAGTGCACAAAATATAACTATGGGAATATGATTAGGCATGAACAATATTGAGAAAGACAAGCACAACTATGGTGCAATGAGCAAGTCAACATCACGAGTGGGCATCTCGGCCATAACTCCATAAGGCCTAAACAGAATTACAATATGCGTGAAACAAATCATGTAACCCTCACAACCCGTCATAGCATAAGAGAGAAACACATAACATTGACCAAAGCGTGAATAACATCAATTCCGCCCGATGATATAGCCGTGGCAACAGCTGCGCAATAGTAAGCAAATTCGATCCGATACGGAATACACATTCTCATTAGGATCACAAATAATTCTCAAACCAAATTCCATCATTCCGAAATAGGTAAATAACCTTTCAAAATTCCATAGCAACGTTTCCATAACACATACCATCAATCATCCAATCCTCAACATTTCTTCACAATTCGCAAATCAATGAATAATCTACCAACTAGAACCTCCAATCTCTGAACCTCACGAATACAGAATCTTTATATTCGATATTAACACTGCTACTTAAATGGCTGATACGTCACTCATAAACATCTACCAACATGCGCACTCTCCTCCAACGAAATCAAATAATGCCTACATCCTCTTAAACATCTTAAATTGTCCGTGCCATCTAGAACTCATATCCTTCCCTCCACAACTAAATCAGAACCTTGTACTTGCAATATTCAACCCCATACGACACACCACCTCTAATATGCTAACTCGTGACCCTACGAAAATCTCATAATCCATTTAGAACCCTAAGCAAGTTAAACATCTCATCAACCGCGAACATTTCATTTAACTCAATGTAGGAGAACATCACTACGCGCAATATAGCTTCTATACTGTAGCAGCATCAACTTCGTCCGTGGCCAAAACCATGGTGAATTCTTTGGGACTCACTAACACATAATCGGGTCATCAGAACTAATCTACTCTAACTCAACCAAATAACATAGACGGCCAACCCGAAAGTAACTCAATCTGATATGCTCGCTCTAAAGGATCCTTCTGCGAATCTGAAGTCGTTTCTTGCATTTCTCCAATATTGCAATGTAGAGTCATTCTTGACATAGAAATACTGCAGACCTGGTTACCATTCACTACGGATATCAAGTCCTATTCATTCACAAATACAGAAGTCCTTAAATGCCACATATGATCTGGAGCTCATCGGAACCTCCTCAATAACCACTCACCTTACTCGGATCTTCAATAAACAGCTAATACACACTGAGCAACCCGTGCTTCACTAAAACATGACTATTCAATGAAAAAATCAAGCAATCATTTAGTCTGAAAACTGATACAATGTATGATCCTGCAATCCGATCATCATTAGCAGACTCCCTCACTTAGCCCGAAGCCATAAAACACATCATCGATAATCCAAAGTACCATATCTTCATAGCCGCCCTGATCCTGCACGACTATTTAGCTAAATACTTCAAAAACTCACGCAATACTGGTCATAGAACATTCCGAAGACTCTGCCAAGATTATACCCATCCTTGCAATAATCAAGCAAACTTCCCCAAATGCTTTGAAATGATAATATATGATTCCACCGAATGGAAACCTCACACAAAACACACAATCCAAAATCATTACACAGAAGAACCCCCCCCCCCCCCCAGTGTACTCAAATCAACATCTTACCATAAACCCACTATAATCACAATAACTAGGCCACCAGCCGGTCTTCCCAAGTCTGTGCTAACTAATCAGACACCAAAAATCCTCTTCGTACCACAAATGAACGTCTGGAAGATCTATCATTGCATCCGCTTCCAAGACCAGACAATACATTGCAATGATAATATAACATCCATAGCCCTTCATAATCCATCCGCAACATCACAAACCGTTAGTGCATAGCGAATACCAAGTGTGCAACATCGCATATGAATGAATAGGAAGAATAAAAATCGTAGGTTACTAGCTGAAACAAAGGCCGCACGATAAGGAAAGAAGGAAGGAAAATTTTCCAAAATGCCCCTCTCAAAGATAGATATGGATGTCATCATATCGATCTGCAAGACTCCACTAGACACTTGATCATAACTCGTAGAACCTTCGAACCTAGTGCTCTAATACAATCTTTTCACGTCCCAAAATCCAGCAGTCGTGATGGCACCTAACTCGACCCGCTAGGTTAGCCAACGAACAGTCAACATAATCCAAATGAGATTTATAAGAAAATAGTGAAGAATTAACGGAATATTTATGAAATAACCTAAGGACTGGTAGTAAAAATCATGAGTTTTTAAGACTTAGAATTTACAAAAGATGGTATGAATAAATACATCATCTGTTTGAAGTTTACACGAACAGATTAGCAAAATCTAAAGCTACAAGGACAAATGACAGCTATTACCGGAACAGATGTACATCTTCAATGCCAGCTCCCACTACACACGATGACTCCAACTCCAAATTCTACATGCAAGGTGCATAAGTGTAGTATGAGTACAACCGACCCCATGTACTCAATAAGTATTTTGACTAATCTCGGTGAAGTAGTGATGCGGCTTTTCACTTAAAGAATATGTACTGATATACCCTATGCAGTAGACTAAAAATAGATCAATACTAGAACATAACAGAAAAGAGTACAAGAAATAATTATGCAAAGCTGTAAATGATTCCTAGAAGAAATCACGATTTAATATTCCTCAATATCATGACCAATCCTTTTCTTAGAGCACAAACAGACCACAAAAGTAAATTCTTAACTTTCATAGTGTGAGAAATGTACTCAAGATATCAAATCGAATGGCACAACAACACTCTTCGTGCATTTATCTCATCCTCATCAAATATGCGTATAACAATATCAATAAAGTGAAATAATGCCAATAACAGTAATCACAAAATGGGAAATACACAGGCGTAGTAGTAACGAACAAGGCAGTACATATGGACAACGGCAATAGACTAGGTAGAAGGCATAAAAGTAATGACATCAATTAGGAAAAAAGAATATATATTTCACTAACTAACATGGTATAAGGCATAGATGGAGATATAACAAACAAGATGGAAAGCATGATCTTCATGTGCTAACAAATAGAAGGCATGAATAACTAACATGGTAGAAGGCTTATACGAAATTAGAACAAATGTGAAATAGCATGGGTGTAGATATAACAAACAAGAAGGACAACATGATATTTGCAAGTTAAATAGATAGAAGGCAAGGAAACCACAACAATAATTGAGATAGAGGACAAAGAGAGAACAAAAATGACAAGTCACAAAAGAAACATGGGTGCAACAGTAACAACTCAAGGTAAAAGCATGAATGTATACACAAGAAAATGATATCACAATATAATGCATGTCCCTCGTCCTCTTCTGCATGGAAAGACCCTTCGTACCATGAACATGTGATAATATAAACACATGATATTGTAAACGAAATAGCACAACATCACTCTTAGTTCTTTTACATTCATCCTCACATGATAATGTAAATGAAATGGCACGGCATAACTCTTCGTGATTTTACTCTCATCCTCACATGACAATGTAAATGAGATCATGATAATGTAAAAATCACGGTATCACCCTTCATGCTTTTACTCTCATCCTCACATGATAATGTAAATTAAATGGCACGACATCATTCTTCGTGCTTTACACTATTCCTCACATGATGTATATATATTGGGACGACATCACTCTTCGTGCTTTAAAATTATCCTCACATGATGATGTATATGAAATGGAATGGAATCACCGTTCGTGCTTTACACTCTTCCTCACCAAACACATGCATATTAATGACAAGCAAGGTAGGAAGCATGAATAACAACAAGGAGAGTGATTAAATGAATAATCCAAATGAACATCAATCACAACTTTCAAGCCAATAACAATTAAATAAACCTCAAGAATCTTATTGTTCAAGTATTTCAACAAGTCTCAAAATAATCTTCAACTCAAGTATAGAATCAAATATCTCAATAATAACGGTCATAGCGATATATTAGTGATTAAGCATAGTGATGACCGAATTAAACACATCAATAGTTTCGCAAAATCCATCAAATTTTAATCAAGTCATAATAATCTAAATCTTGGTTTCTATCATTTAATTTCATATTCTTAGTAATCTAGAAGTATAGTGATGACCGAATTAAACACATCAATAGTTTCACAAAATCCATCAAATTTTAATCAAGTCATAATAATCTAAATCTTGGTTTCTATTATTTAATTTCGTATTCTTAGTAATCTAGAAGTCATGTAAGACATAAAACAAGAAGATCACGTAATTCTACAAGGCACAATTAATTGTATAATTTACCCCCGTGCATGATTAACCCAGGCATATGCATATACGTTCATCACCTCATATATGCATCAACCCCGGATGTAGCAAACAATATAAATTAGTATGTAAAATTCCCCCAATAAAGTTAGTCAAGACACTTACCTCAAACAAGCCAAATCTATACACTAGAAGTGCCATCCCGCTCAAATCATCCTCTGAATAGCTTGAAACTAGCCAAAAGCAACTCAAAATCATCTAACAATGCCATAGGAAGCAAACCCAATCGATAAAGGTCAAATCTTTACAATTTACTCAAAGTCAACCAAAAAGTCAAACCCATGCCCACACCTTGAAAACCCGGCAAAACTCACAAAATCCGACAACCATTCAATTACGAGTCGAACCATACGAATTTCACTAAAATTTGACTATGAATTGATTTTGAAAACCAGAAAATTCACATTAGGAAAGTTTAGACAATACCCCCCCAATTTCTCTTTAAACATCATAATCCAAATCCCAAAATCGAAGATAGATTCATGACATATAATCAAAACCAAATAGAGAACACTTACCCCAATCCTCGTGGTGAAAATCACCTCCAAAATCACCCAAAGTCGAGCTCCCCAACTCAAAATGTGATAAAATAACTCAAAGGTCCGAAATAGAGTACTTATGTGCTTTGTCTAGTGGTACTCTATGCGATTGCGGTTGCACCCACGAGATCGCAATGCACAGAAATGAGCTCAGCAAAAAATATGCTTCGCGTTTGCAGCATTACCCTCGTGAATGCGATGAACACAGGCACCAACACTAGACGAATGCATCCACAACCATGCGAACGCGAAGAAGGAAGTTTCGAGCTCCCAATTGCTCCACGATGGAAAACCTTCACCTGCGAACGCGATGTACCAATCCTTCAGCCTTCCACGAACGTGCTTCACCTCTCGCGAACGCGATGAAGAAACAACCAACAACTCCCCAATACTCTACATGATCACGTCCTTTCCTTCGCGATCGCGAAGAAGGCCTAAAATGTCACGATCCAAACCGATGGGCCGTGATAGGTGCCTGAGTCCTACCTGTAAAACACCCCTAAGCAAACATGTAAGATATAAACCTGAATGACATATGCTAAATTACAAGAATAATATACATGAAGGAAACCTACCCAAAAAGGCATACATATGTATACGTGCAACATACGTAGGGCGAGCCGACAAGGCAGCTATAAGCAACTATACACCTCAAAACTGGAAGCCGACAAGGCCACACGCTATCCAACTGGACACACTGTCTATAGATCTCTAATAGAAATATAACTGTACAACGACGGGACTAAGCCACATCATACCCATATATATATATACAAACATATCGTACCAAAATCAAAAGCAGCTCCGGATCAAGTGGAGCATGCCTACTCTCGCTGATGAAGGATCCTAAGAAGGGGGACCATCAGCTTGCCTACCTACACCTGCGAGCATGAAACGCAGGCCCCAGGAAATAGGGCGTATGTACGTAGAATGTACTGTGTATGTACGGCATGAAAATTAGTACGTAAATGACATAGACGAAACATGGAATAGAGAAATCTATCTGTAAATCTGAATAACTTTGTAAATTCAAAAACATTTATAGTGTCATGCACGTGAATATGTATGTCGTGTCATGCATAGGTATGGGTGTACATAATATCATTAAGCCACTAAGGGCATCCCATCATATCGTCTCGGCCACTGTGGGCAGCATCATCAATATATACCAGCTGATTAGGTGGTGGTGCGTATATAACGCCGTAACCTTTTTCCCATATTTCATATATATATATATATATATATATATATATATATATATATATATATATATATATATATATATATATATATATGCGTATATAACGTCATCTAGTCATGGGTCAATGTATATGTATAAATGAATTAAATGCATGAAAAATATGTAACAATCGCAATATTCTTTTTGGATAAACTTTATCAACTGCGTATTATTTGAGACCTATGAACAGAAGATATTATAATATGTCACATGGAGAATCAAGAATAAAGAGACCTCTAGTATTTCTATGAATAGAGTCATTTATGAAAATTGTATGTTTGCTCGTTTCTTCTATATAACTTATACCATGCCAAAAAGAAAGAAGGGATGACCTTAACATACCTAGAGTAGGAAAAACTCCATATAATATTCTTGGCGAAGATTGCACTATACTCTTTTGTAACCGCAAAATTTTGATGGAATTACGCAGAAGTATTCTGAACGAAAATAAGCTTCTACTTCTTTGAATTATTTTGATGGAATTAGTTTGCACGAAATGAAGATTCTACTCCTAACGTTTTTGATCTAAGATGATATATCAATGGTTCATGGATGTTCTATGTCCTGATCATAATGAGATGGAGATAAGACTTATCTTGGTTAGGTTTTAATTTTACCCTTACGTAGCCACATGGCAACAATGACTAAGAGTCATGCTTAGTCATTGTGGTTTTGTGCCACGTTTGGGGGGGGGTATGATTTAGAAATTTTTTATCCACTTATTAGTTAACTAGATAATATCCCGTTATGCGGTAATTAACCAATTACCCGCATAAATTTAAACAATCGCCACAAATTACTTAAAATTTTACTTATTTTTAATATACTTTATACATCATATTGTCACGGCTATATGGTAACTTGTATGGTACTAGTCCATAAATAACGGGTAGTATCGCTTGACCCATATTTTATCCCAAATTGGCCACTTTCAACGAAACTCGTTTTCTTTAACTCGTGTACCCTTTATCCTTTATGACACTTATTTATTGCTTGATATAAATAGCTTAAATACGTTAATGTCAAGATGACCTCATCCCCGAGTCTACATTATTTAACTGAAGACAAAACTTTTTACATACGAAAACGCGAGATGTAACATCCTCTCCCTCCTAGAAACATTCATCCTCGAATGTTTAACTCTCCGGCATCTATATAACCTTGGCAGAGTCGCCTTTGTAACAACGCTACTACCAACTCTTTCTGTAAAAACCCAATAATTTAATGCCACATAGGACCACAATCATTAATAATGACGATGGCCTCACACGACCAATAACAATAGCTAACACAATAATTCGTACACCTACCTTGAGGTTATGACGCCTCAGTCGGACCCTTCTCTGGAGGAGGAAATAAGTAGTGATATCTAGACTTCATTTCTTCCTCGGCCTCCCAAGTCATTTCTTCCACATTGTTGTTCCTCCAAAGTACTTTTACGGAGGCTACCTCCTTATTCTGTAGCTTGTTGATTTATCGGTCTAGGATGGCAACCGAAATTTCCCCGTATGACAAGTCCTCTGTAATCTGTACATCATCCATGGGAACCACTTGGGTAGGATCGCCAATGTACTTCCGTAACATAGATACGTGAAAAACCGAATGGACAAACTCCAATTTCGAGGGCAATTCTAACTCATAAGCTACTTGGCCCACTCTCCGAATGATCCTATAAGGCCCAATATACCGTGGGCTAAGTTTACCTTTCTTGCCAAACCTCATCACACCTTTCATAGGTAACACCTTTAAGAATACCCAGTCATCAACCTTGAACTCTAAATCTCGTCACTGCATGTCAGAATATGACTTTTGACGAGTCTGAGATGTCAATAGCGATCCCTGAAAAGCTTTACTTTTTCTATGGCTTGCTGAACCAAGTCTAGTCCATGTAATCAAGATTCTCCAACATTAAACCACCTTATAGGTGACCTACACTTCCGTCCGTAAATATCTTCGTATGGAGCCATCTGAATACTGGAATGGTAGATATTATTATATGCAAACTCATCATCCCAGCTACCTTTGAAGTTCATCACACAAGCTCGTAACATATCCTCAAGTGTTTGAATAGTACGCTCGGCCTATCCGTCTGTCTGGGGATGAAATACTGTACTAAGATTTAGTTGAGTCCCCAATCCTTTTTGGAAGGACCTCCAGAAGTTAGCTGTAAATTGAGCTCCTCTATCCGATATAATAGATACAGGGACACCATGCAATCGTACTATCTCCTTAATATAAAGCATTGTATAATCCTTTGAGAATATGTAGTTCTAATAGGCAGAAAATGGGTTATTTTTGTAAGCCTATCAACAATCACCCATATCGAATCGAACTTACGCTGGGTACGAGGTAAGCCTACAATGAAGTCCATATTGATTACTTCCCATTTCCAAGTCGGAATCTCCATAGCCTGCAATAACCCACTGGGTTTCTGATGCTTAATCATAACCTGCTGACAATTAGGACATTGAGCAACAAACTCCACTATATCTTTTTTCATTATGTCCCACCAATATACTTCCCTGATATCATGATACATCTTTGTCGCTCCTGGATAGATAGAATAACGAGAATAGTGAGTTTGTCCCATAACCTGCCGACGTAGCCCTGCAACGTTAGAGACACATAATCGTCCTTGATATCTGAGGACCTCATCTTCTATAATTTCAAACTGTGTCTTCTCCTTTTGAGGGGTGCTATCCTTATAATGCACTAATACAGGATCCTTGTACTGGCATTCCATTACTTTAGTTACTAAAGAGGATGTTGTTGTATCCTGAATAGTAATTCCAATATCACCTGAGTCCAGTAACCAAACTCCAAGACTAGCTAGCTGATGAACCTCATGGGCTATTCCCCTCTTTTCTAGCTATAAATACGATAGGATATCCATAGATCTACGGCTCTTATGAACCTCATGGGCTATTCCCCTCTTTTCAATTCCTTTTGCTTGAAGATGTACTGGAGGCTCTTATGATCCATATAGATATCATCATGAATGCTATACAAGTAGTGCCTCCACATCTTTAGTGCATGAATCACCGCGACTAACTCTAAATCGTGGGTCGGGTAGTTCTTTTCGTGCTTTCTTAGTTGTCTAGAAGCATAAGCCACAACCTCACCATGCTGCATCAGCACACAACCCAACCCAATGCCTGAAGCATCACAATAGATAATGTAACCATCGGTCCCTTCTGGAAGTGTTAGAACCAGTACTGATTTTAATCTGTCCTTTAATGACTGGAAACTCCGTTCGCAAGAATCAGTCCATTGAAACTTTGCTTCCTTCTAAGTCAACTTTGTCAAAGGTGCTGAAAGGGAAGAAAATACCTCTACAAATCTCCTGTAATAACTTGCCAAACCGAGAAAGCTACGAACCTCCATCAGTGTTGTGGGTCTAGGCCAAGTCTTTACTGCCTCAATCTTTTATGTATCCACCCAGATGCCTTCATTAGAAATGATATTCCCAAGGAAAGCTACAGAGTTTTAACTAGAATTCACATTTAGAGAATTTCGCATACAACTTCCCTTTTTGTAGAGTTCTGAGCACAGTACATAAATGATCTGTATGTTCAGCCTCTGAACAAGAATGCACTAATATATCATCGATAAATACAATTATGAATAGATTTAAAAAGGGCCTAAACACATGGTTCATCAAATCCATGAATACTGCTGGAGCATTGGTCAAACCGAACGACATAACACGAAACTCAAAGTGAACGTATCTGGTCCTTAATGTTGTCTTCGAAATATCTTCATCCTTAACCTTTACCTGATAGTACCTGGACCTCAAGTATATCTTTGGAAAACACTTGGAACCTTGCAACTAATAAAATAAATCATCCATCCTCGGGAGAGGGTACTTATTCTTGATCGTTACCTTATTCAACTATCTATAATCAATACACATCCATAAGGAACCATCTTTTTTCCTCACAAATAACACAGGTGCTCCCCATAGGGATGTACTAGGTCTGGTAAAGCCTTTTTCAAGTAAGTCCGTTAGTTGTTCTTAAACTCTTTCAGCTCTGCGAGGGCCATTCTATAGGGAGAAATAGATATTGGGTGAGTATGTGATAGTAGGTCAATAGCAAACTAAATTTCTTACTCTGGCGGAAGGCTTGGAAGGTCATCGAGAAAAACATCGAAAAATTCATTAACCACAGGGATGGACTGAATGGTTGGTGACTCCACTTTCACATCCTGAAGCCGAACTAAGTGATAAATACAACCCTTACTAATCATCTTCCTTTCCTTGAGATATGAAATAAATCTATCTCTCGCGACACAGTATTACCTTTTCACTCCAAAATAGGCTCCCTTGGAAATTAAAATCAGACTATCTTTAATCTACAGTCAATGTTGGCATGACAGTCCCCAACAGGTGTAGACACCTTAAAAGGTTTAACCAATTCAGGTTTTATTTCAAACTTACTAGCAGCCAACGAAGTAACATATGATAAGGTGGAACCAAGGTCAATCAGTGCATATACATCATATGAGGAGACTGATAATATACGTGTAACAACATCAGGAGATGACTTTTGGTCCTATCATCCTGCCAATGCATAAATACGGTTCTGAGGATTGCTCGAGCTAGATGCTCTGCTAGTGCCTCTACCGCGACTCATTGGTGCTTGTGGACCTTTCCTAGGGGGGAGTACTGATGATGATGAACCAGATACAGATACCGCTCGCTAAGCTATGCTTGCATCACCTATCATCGGACAATCCCTCATCATGTGGCCCGGATAACCACAAGTATAACAAACACCTAACCCCATACGACACTGTCCGGTATACTGCCTACCATATTGAGTGCATCATGGAAAGGGCGACCTCATCTGATTTGACTCACCCCAATACTGAGAACCTGAGGCACTAAAATACTGACTAGACCCTAAATATATGGAATGATCAAATCTCATACCGCCAAACTAAGGGGGCATGCTAGACGATGTCTGGGCTGGATACCTCAGGTACTGCTGCCTCTAACCACCTCGAAACTCACCAGAAGGACCCAAAGACCTCGCTCTTTTATTTTGGGCACTATCATGCTCACGATTGACCCTCTCTTTCTGTTTACCTCCTCTACACCCTGAGCGTATGCTTGAATACGAGAAATATCCATGTCTGGATAAAGTGAGACCGACATACAATCGTTAAGCAAGTGAGGCTCTAATCCCATCACGAGCCGGTGAACCCGATCCTCCATCTTAGATACAATAGTGGGAGAATACCTAGCCAACGAATCAAACTGAAGACTATACTCTCGAACACTCATGTTACCCTGTCGAAGGGTCAAGAACCTATCAACTCTGGCCCGCCTAAGCTCTGGTGGCAGATAATGATAAAGAAAAGCTTTCGTAAATTCCTGCCATATTGCTGGAGGGGCATCCTCACCTCTGGACAATTCCCAAGACTCTTACCAATTAACTACAACATCTCGAAGTCTATAGGATGCTAGCTCAACCGACTCAGTCGCAGTGTCCTTCATTACCCTTAACGTCCTCTGCACTCTATCAATAAATACTCGAGGATCCTCATTTGGATTTGCTCTAATGAATACCAGAGGTTCTAAATTAATGAAGTCACGAACCCTCGTACTAACGGACCTATCTGTATGACCAATACCTATTTCCTGACACCGAGCCTGAGCGACTACTAATCGGGTTAATAACTGAATAGCATCTCTAATCTCCTGACCAGGTGCATCTGGCTGAGGAGTTGGAGGTACAGGGGCGGGCGCTGGAGCTGGTGCCCCTCGGAGCTCTTCTGGAAAGGGTAGGGTATGTGAAGTCTTAGATGGAATCTCACTATGAGACTCTCCTCGAGCCCTGGTAATTCGTGGCACTCGACTAGTAGTTTCTCCAGTCAAAGTCTTTCCCTTCTGGGCTGTTGTAGTCTTTGGAGGCATTGCTCAAAATATAACATGCCATTAGGAACATAAATACTTGTATTGCACGATCTAAGATAAGAATTGAGGATAACATCCTATATGTACTGTAGCCTCCTGTTTATAAGTGTGGTGCACAACACACCCATAAACAAGACTCTATAACATACGGTCTGTAGACAACCATAGGACAGAACTGCTCTGATACCACTTTTGTCACGACCCAAACCGATGGGCCGCGACGGGTGCCCGAGTCCTACTTATGAAACACCCCTAAGCATGCGTCTAAGATATAAACCTGAATGACATCTGCTAAATTACGAGAATAATATACATGAAGGAAATCTGCCCAAAAAGGCATACATACATATACGTGCAACATACGTAGGGCGAGCCGACAAGGCTACTATAGACAACTATATACCTCAAAACTGGAAGCCGGCAAGGCCACATACTATCCAACTAGACATACTGTCTACAGACCTCTAATAGAAATATAAATGTACAAAGACGGGACTGAGCCACGTCATACCCATATATATACAAACATATCATACCAAAATCAAAAGCATATCGTACCAAAATCAAAAGCAGCTTCGGATCAAGTGTCGCACACCAACTCTCGCTGATGAAGGATCCTAAGAAGGGGGACCGTCAACTTGCCTACCTGCACCTGCGGGCATGAAACGCAGGCCCCGTAAAATAGGGCGTCAGTACGAAAAATGTATTGAGTATGTAAGGCATGAACATTAATACGTAAATGACATAGACGAAACATGAAATAAAGAAATCCGTCTGTAAATCTTAATAACTTTGTAAATTTTGAAATATTTATAATGTCATGCACGTGCGTATAAAGGTCGTGTCATGCATAGGTATGGGTGTACATAATATCATCAAGCCACTGAGGGCATCCCATCATATCTTCTCGGCCACTGTGGGCAACATCATCAACATATACCAACTGATCAAGTGGTGGTGCGTATATAACACCGTAACCTTGTTCCCATATCCCATATACATATAAATATGCGTATATAACGCCATATTGTCATGAGTCAATGTATATGTATAAATGAATGAAATGCATGAAAAATATGTAATAATCTCAATATTATTTTCGGATAAACTTTATCAACTGCGTATTATTTGATACCCATGAATAGAAGATATAACAATATGTCACATGGGGAATCAAGAACAAAAAGACCCCTAGTATTTCTATGAATAGAGTCATTTATGAAAACTGTGCGTTTGCTAGTTTCTTCTGTATAACTTGGACCATGCCAAAAAGAAAGAAGGGATGACCTTAACATATCTAGGTAGGGAAAACTCTGTATATTATTCTTGGTGAAGATTGCACCATACTCTTTTGTAACCGCAAAATTTTGATGGAATTACGCTGAAGTATTCTGAACGAAAATACGCTTCTGCTACTTTGAATTATTTTGATAGAATTAGTTTGCACGAAATGAAGATTCTGCTCCTAACGTTTTTGAACTAAGATGATATATCAATGGTTCATGGATATTCCAAGTCCTGATCCTAATGAGACTTATAATTAAGTCTTATCTTGGTTAGGTTTTAATTTTACCCTTAGGTAGCCACATGGCAACAATGACTTAGAGTCATGCTTAGTCATTGTGGCTTTGCGCCACGTTTTGGTGGTATAATTTAGAAATTTTTTATCCACTTATTAGTTAACTGGGTAATGTCCCGTTACCCGGTAATTAACCAATTACCCGTATAATTTAAAAATTACTTCAAATTACTTAAAATTCTACTTATTTTTAATATAGTTTATACATCATATTATCATGGCCATATGGTACCTTGTATGGTACTAGTCTATAAATATCGGGTAGTATCGCTCGACCTGTATTTTATCCCAAATAGACCACTTTCAACGAAACTCGCTTTCTTTAATTCGTGTACCCATTATCCTTTATGTCACTTCTTTATCGCTTGTTATAAGTAGCGTAAATACGTTAACGTCAAGATGATCTTATCTCCGAGTCTACGTCAATTAACCGAAGACCAAAATTTTAACGTACGAAAACACGAGATGTAACATGAAACACCAGAACCAACAGAGAATCAGCTATGCCAAACATGAGGAAAATGGTTCGAAATGAACTCATCTGAGCTCCTCGGGACCCCACACGAACATACCAACAATTGCCATAACATAACCCAGATTTAGTCGATGCCTCAAATTATGCATAACAACATCAAAAACATGAATCACACCTCAACTCGAACTTAATGAACTTTTGAATTTTTCAACTTCCAAATCTCGTACCGAACTATATCAAATTAACTCGGAATGACCTCAAATTGCACACAAGTCCCGAATGACATAACGAAGTTATTCTTACCCCAAACCAAAATTTGAAGTCGATATCGTCAAAGTAAACTTCCGTTCAAGCTTATAAACATTCCAACAATCCAAATTGCCAAATTTCACCAATTTATGCTAAAGCATTCAAGAAACATTTTAATGCAAATCCGGGCATACGCCCAAGTCAAAAATCACTGCTCGGACCTAGCGGGACCATCAAAACTCTAATACCGGTTAAATACCCAAAAGTCAAACTTGACCATCTCTTACAACTCAAATCTTCTAACATGAGAATCCTTCTTCCGAATCGATCCTGAATCACCTGAAAACCAAAACCAATGATTCATACAAGTCATAATATGTCATATGAAGCTACTCAAGACTTCAAATAGTTGAACGAAATGCAAATGCTCAAAATGACAGGTCAGGTCGGTATAAACATGATTTAACAATAAATGATAACATACACTAAGATATGATATGCAAATAATAAATATGACCGAGTATATAATTGCAGTTTAAGCAAATAACTCAACAACAGAAATGACATCAGTGGGTCCCAACAAAATAAGCATAAATCCTAAACATGTTTTCTAACCTGGATCGCAACTTAATTACTCTAACACGTAGGGATTACGTGAATAGTAACAAGATTTGATAACTACACTGTACCACAGAATCAACCAAGTCACAATTATCATGGTGCATGCCCACACACTCGTCACCTAGCATGTGCGTTACCTCAACACCAACCACATAGCCTGTATTTCAGGGATTCATACCTTCAATACTATGTTTAGAAGTGTTATTTACCTCAAACCACACAAATCACAACTCCAACAAGCCCTTACCTTGAGAATCAGGCTTCGAACGACTCGAAATTCAGCCACAAATTACCTAATATAATAAATACAACTATAGGAATCGATTCCATACGATAAATTCTTTAACCAAAGTAAAAAATTCAACCCCTAAGGTCAACCCCGGGCTTGTGGCCACATATGCGACCCCATGGCCACTTCTGCGGCGCTACACCTGCGACCAATTTGACGAAGGTGCAGTGGCACCAGATCTGATCACACTAGAAATTCACAAGTTGAAAATTCAAATTCGATTTCTATCTGAATCACACCCAAGGCCTTCGGGACCCCATCCAAAAATGTTATACGCCCATAGTCAAGGCTTCAAACCAATCACATAACATCAAAAGCACAAATCGTGCCCCAATTCAAGACTATTGAACCTAATGGATTTCCAACTTCTACAACCGATGCTGAAACCTATCAAACCAACTCCGATTGACTTCAAATTTTGCACACAAGTTATAAATGACACAAAGGACCTATTCCAACTTTCGAAACCAAAATCCAAGCCCAGTATCTGTGAAGTCAACTCTCATTCAAACTTCTTAACTCTCCAAACCTTCAATTTTCCAAATTTCATCAATTCAAGCTAAAACCACCTATGGACCTCCAAATCGATATCCAGACACACTCCTAAGTCCAAAATCACCACACGGAGCTATAGGAACCATCAAAACTCCATTCCAGAGTCATTTACACATAAGTCAACTCTATCAACTTAAGCTTCCAACCTTGGGACTAAGAATCCCAATTCATTTTGAAACATCCCCGGAACCAAACCACCCACTTCGGCAAGTAATATAACAACAAGCGAACAAAAAATAAGCAATATATGGGGGAACGAGGCTACAACACTCAAAATTACCAGCCAGGTCGCTACATTCTCCCCTTCTTAAAGAAACATTCATCCCCAACGGGGCTAGAATCATACATGGAGTCTCAAATAGGAGTGGATAGCATCTCCGCATTTCCCGATTGGTCTCCCAATTAACCTCCTCAATTGGCTGGCTTCTCCACTAAACTTTCATTGAAGCTATATTCTTTGATCTCAACTTTCGTACCTGCTGATCCAGCATGGCCACCGGCTCCACATCATAAGTCAAATTCCCATCTAACTGAATCGTGGTAAAGTCCACAACATAAGATTGGATCACAGAAATACTTCTGGAGCAAGGAAACATAGAACACTGGGTGAACACTATACAAGCTTGTATGCCACCTCTCCAATCCTTTCAAGCCCCTCAAAAGCGCCAATATACCGAGGGCTCAAATTGCCCTTCTTCCCGAATCTCATAACACCCTTCATGGGTGAAACTCTAGGCAATACCTTCTATCCCACCATGTAGGAAATATCACGAACCATCCAATCGGCATAACTATTCTATCTAGACTACGCCGTGCGAAGACGATGATGCATCAACTTAACCTTTTCTAAAGCGCCTAAAAAAAGTCAGTACCCAATAGCCTAGCCTCACCCGGCTCAAACCAACCAACCGGAGATTGACACTACCTCTCATAAAAGGCCTTATACGGAGCCATCACAATACTCCATTAGTAGTTGTTGTTGTAGGCAAACTTTACAAGTGGTAGAAACTTATTCCAAGAACCCCCATAATCTATGACACAAGCGCGTAACCTATCATTCAATATCTGAATAGTGCACTCGGACTGTCTGTCTGTCTGAGGGTGGAATGTTGTACTCAACTCAACCCGTATGCCTAACTCTCGCTGGAATTGATCTCAGCCAAACTCTCCGAATAATAGGTAGTACCAACTAGAATAAAGTGCGCAGACTTAGTCAACCGGTCCACAGTCACCCAAATAGTATCAAATTTCATTAAAGTCCGTGGGAGACTTACTGCGAAGTCATTGGTGATGCACTCCCATTTCCACCCAGGAATCTCCAGCCTCTGAAGCAAATTGTCCGCCTTCTGGTGCTCGTACTTCACCTGCTGACAGTTCAAGCATCGAGCTACGAGATCCACTATATCCTTATTCATTCTCCTCCACCATTAGTGCTGCGTCATGTCCTGATACATCTTTGTGGAACCCAGATTAATGGAGTTCCTTCTCAAGAATCAACTCACGTAACCCATCCACATTCGGCACCCAAATCCGACCCTACATCCGCAACACCCTATCATCCTCAATAGAAACCTCCTTGGCATTACCGTGTTGAACCGTGTCCTTAAAGACAAGCAAATGGGGGTTGTCATACTAACACTCTCTGATGAAATAATATAAAGAAGACCGAGAAACCACGAAAGTTAGAACCCGACTATGCTTTGAAACATCTAAAATCATGAACTGATTGGCATAGGCCTGAACATCTAATGCAAATGGTCTCTTACAAATAGGAATATATGCAAGGCTACCTACTCACCGCCTTTCTACTCAAGGCATCGACCACCACATTGGCCTTCCCGGGATGTTACAAAATAGTAATATCATAGTCTTTTAACAGCTCCAACCATCTTTGCTGCCTCAAATTTAGATCATTTTACTTGAACAAATGTTGCAGACTCTGATGATCTGTAAATACCTCACAAAGCACGTCGTAGAGATAGTGCCTCCAAATCTTCAATGCATGGATGATGGCTGCCAACTCTAAATCATTAACGGGGTAGTTCTTATCATGGGGATTCAACTAGCGTAAAGCATAAGAAATCACTCTACCCTCCTATATGAAAACACACCAATACCAATTCGAGAAGCATCACAATACACTATATGGGAACCCGATGCTGAAGGCAAAACTAGAACTGGAGTTGTGGTCAAGGCAGTCTTGAGCTTCTGAAAGCTCTCTCACATTGATCAAACAACCTAAATAGGGAACCCTTCTGTGTCAAATTGGTCAAAGGCGCTGCAATGGACGACAAAACCTCTATGAATCGGTAATAATATCTGGCCAAGCCAAGAAAAATACAAAGCTTAGTAGCTGAAGATGGTCTAGGACAACTGTGAACCACCTCAATCTTCTTCAGATCCAACTTGATACCCTCACTGGACACCATGTGCCCCAAGAACGTCACCGAACTAAGCTAGAACTCACATTTGGAGAATTTAGCATAAAGCTTCTCCTCCCACAACATTTATAGTACAATCATCAGATGAGTACACCAGGATATCACCAATAAATACTATGACAAATGAATCAAGATATGGCTGGAATACACTATTCATTAAATACATGAATGTTGATGGGGCATTTCATAGCCCAAAAGACATCACGAGGATACTCAGACCTCAAATCAATCTTAGAGAACACTCTAGCTTTCTGCGGCTGGTCATATAAGTCATCAATGTGCGGCAAAGGATACTTGTTCTTAATTGTAACTTTGTTCAACTTTGTGTAGTCAATGCACATCTGCATAGTACTATGTTTTTTCTTAACAAACAGAACCGGTGCACCCTATGGTGACACACTAAGTCTAATAAACCCCTTATCAAGAAGCTCTTGAAGCTGCTCTATCGATTCCTTCAACTCTGTTGGTGTCGTGTGATACGGAGGAATAGAAATGGGCTCAGTGCCCGACACCAAGTCAATACCAAAATCAATGTCCCTGTCGGGTGGGATGGTCGGCAGGTCTGCAAAAAACACATATGAAAAGTCTTACACTACCAGAACAGAATCAATGGTAGGAGTATCGACACCAACATCTCTCGCAAAAGCCAAATATGACAAACACCCCTTCCCAACCATCTGTTGGGCCTTCAAATATGAAATCACCCTACTTGGAACATAGTCCAGAGAACCTCTCCACTTGATCCTAGGTAACTCCGGCATCGCCAATGTCACGGTCTTAGCGTGACAATCCAGAATAACATGACATGGGGAAAACCAATCCTTGCCCAGAATCACGTCAAAGCCAACCATGCTAGGTAATAAGAGATCAACTCTAGTCTCAAATCCCCCAATAGTCACCACACACGACCGATATCCAAATAACGAGCAAAATACAATGATACATAGGAATAAGTGGAACCAGTGTCAAATAATATTGAAGCATCCCTATGGCATACTGAGACAATATCCGTGATCACTACGTCTAAAGCAAAGACTATAGCCTAGCTGGAAAATCATAGCATCGAGCCTGACCGCCACTTGATCAGCCTCCCCCTTTAGGGTGACATCTAGCTGCCTGAGCCCCACCCCGAGCTGGCTGAGTGGGTGGTGAAGTAACTAGTGCGGTAGTCATAAGCTAACCCCTGTATTGAACTGGACCTCCCAAAATACGGGGACAATACCTCCTCACATACCCAAACTCTTGAACTCGAAGCAACTCCGATCCGTCAATGGTGGTGGAGACTGAACGAACCCTAAAAATCGGAATAACTGCTAGAAGGAACTAGTACCGATGAAACCTGAACTGTTGGAGCCCGAGATGTACTCTGAGCTAGGAAGGCACTGAGGAGATGATTGTCTTGGATGAGCACTGTATAAAAAATGGCTAGCTGATGCACAACGATGAGTCGGACGAGTCATCTGAGCGGACCTATAAGGATGAACCCTGCTGTGGTGGAATTGTTTTATAGGTAAGCCACTAGGGAAACTACCTGAACCACAAGGCCTCTTGGCCTCCCATTTACTCACGCTCCTGGCTACAAACCTGCTCTAGATGCTTAGCAATATCAACCACCTCGTTGAACCTAGCATTTGATGCAATCTCCCGAGTCATGACGAAGCACAGTCAATAATTGAGGCCATCAATGAACCTCTTAATCATCTCCCTATCTGTGAGAACCAACCATATCGCATGTCAAGCCAACTCTGAAAATCTCATCTCATATTGGGTCACCGACATACCCTCCTGGCGTAGCTGCTCAAACTCCCTACGCAACTCCTCCTTGCGGGTCTATGGGAACAAACTTCTCTGATAAGAGAACTGAGAACTCATGCCACGTAATTAATGAAGAGCCGACAGGCTTGCTCAACTCATAGACCTCCCACCATCTGAAGGTTGCCCCTGACAGCTAAAAAGTAGTAAATGAGACTCTACTAGTCTCCATAATACTCCTCGTGCGAATGATCCACTGGCATCTATCTAAGAAATCCCGAGCATTGTCTAATTTATCCCACTATACTCTAGAGTCCTGAGCCTCCCAAACCGCTCTAGTCTCTTTTACTCGTCGTCACTCATAGGTGGACCAACCAGGGCCTGAGCCACTACAACCGGCTAGGCTGGTATTACCTCTAGTGTCTGAAGTCACTGAGCTACCTGCTCTAGAGTACGGGCAGCAGGAGTCTAAGCACCTCCTCCGGCCAGAGAAATGGCTGGTGCGGTCGGAACTGAAACCACCTAAGCAAGGCTATTGCATAGAGTCAATATCCGGGCAAGAGCCTTCTGAAGGCCTGGAATCACAATGGGCACAACTGGTGCCTGAGCTTGTCCTACCGGCTCAACCATATCTGGTATCTGCTCTTGAGCTGAAGCAACTGGTGGCGCCATAGGTGCTGCTATAGCTGCGGTATAAGCTGCACCTCAGCCTCTACTGCGACCCCGACCTCTCACGGCCCTAATTAGTAGTAGTGGTGGCCGTCTGCCTGATCCAGTCACATGTGTCCTCATCATCTGTGTGGGAATATAATAATTGAAGTTTAGTTTCCAAAATCAACAAATTTGCACGGCAAGAATACATGAAAGTGTAGTTTCCTAACGGTTTGATAACCTCTGATAAGTACAGATGTCTCTGTATTGATCTGCAAGACTCTATTAAACCTGCTTATGACTCGTGAGACCTATGTAACCTAGGCTCTGATACCAACTTGTCATGACCCAAATCTTACCATATAGTGATGGAGCTTATCACATTACTAGGCAAGCTGACAATCACAAAGTAACTACGCATTTTAAATTAAAAGCATGATGTAATAAGCTTAACAGTGAAAAATCTCATAAATAACCGATAAGAACAACTGTGACTCAACTACAAAATCCCCAAAATCCGGGTGTCATCGAGTACATGAGCTACTAAGTATCAACACAATCTAAATCTCTAATACAATTGTCTGAAAGATAGAAAAATACAGAAGAAAACTGAAAAGAAAGAGAGTCGAGTCTGCGATCGTCAAAGCAGCTACCTCTATAGTTTTCTACCAGATATTGCTTCGAGTCTAGCAACCACTGGGTCCAGACGTACCTGGATCTGCACAGAATGTGACGAGTGTAGTATGAGTACAACTGACCCAATGTACTCAACAAGTAACAGGAGTAACCTTGGGCTAAAAGTAGTGACGAGCTCAGAAAGGCACAGTCCAAATCCAGATAATAATAGTACATATATAAAAGGGAAATGACAGTAATAACTTAGAGAAATCCCATAGTCAATTCGTACACAGTATAGAATGTAGACATGCTATCAATTTTAACAATTTAAGCTCAAAACTGATAAAATGTGCCAAGTATAGTTAGCATGTGGAATGATACATCTCTATGTCTATATGTCAAATGTGCACGTCACATGTAATGCATCACAATGATAAACTCATGTACTCACACTCTCAGAGTACTCAATCTCACTGTCTTACACTCCCACTCATCACTCTCAATCACTTAGCATAGTATGGTACCTACGCTCACTACTGGTATGACAGACTCTGACTCCGGAGGGGCGGATCCTACCCAAGCGCTAATATAAAGCCAATATGGCCTGGTGCGGCATGCATCCCAATCCTATAATAATAGATAAAGCGTATAAGGCCTTCTCTAGCGTGCAACCCAATGAATAAAAATAATATTTATAAAGCCAATAAGGACTGCTACGGCGTGCAGCCCGATCCACAACCTCACTCACAACACGTCTCTCAAGGACCCAACTCAGTCATCAATCTCTCCAGTCTCACGAGCTCACATATACCATGCCAATCAGCCCAAACAATGATAACATGATGTAACAATAAATGATAACAAAGACTGAGATATGATATGCAAATGATGAATATGCCTGAGTATATAATTGATGTTTAAGCAAATAACTCAATAACAGAAATGATCTCAATAAGTCCCAACAGAATAAGCATATAGCCTAAACATGATTTATAACGTGGACCACAACTCAATTATACTAACACGTAGGGATTATCTGAATAACAACAAGATTTGATAACTACACAGTACCACGGAATCAGCTGAGCCATAATTACCATGGTGCATTCCCACACACCCGTCACCTAGCATGTCCATCACCCCAACACCAACCACATAACATGTATTTCAGGGATTCATACCTTTAGTATCAAGTTTAGAAGTGTTATTTACCTCAAACCGCACAAATCACAACTCCAACAAGTCCTTGCCTTACTAATTGGCCTCCAATCGGCTCGAATCTAGCCACAAATAACTTAATACAATCAATAAAAGTTATAGGAGTCTATTCAATACGTTAAAGCTAATTCTTTAACCAAAATAAAAAAGTCAACTCAAAAAAAGTCAAACCTGATAAAATTTACAAAATCTGAATACCCATTCAATTACAAGTCCATCCATACCAAAATTATCCAATTCCGACCACAAATCAACCCTCAAATCTTACTCTCCAATACATGGGTGAAAATTCCCAAATTCCAACTTATATTCATGATAAATATAATCAATGGGTATTCAAAATACATGGATAAAGTGATAAAAACAACTTACCTCTTCAATCTAGGTGATAACTCCTCCAAAAATCGCCTCAGTTCGAGCTCCCAAAGTCCAAAAATGAAGAAAATACTCTACCCCCTCGTCTATATGTATTCTGCCAGGCATCTTGCACCTGCGATTCATTTAACGGCTTCTGCGGTCCCCCAGGTGCGGTCCAACATCTGCTTCTGCAGTTTCCCTTAAGGCCCCATGCCTTCACTTCTGCGACCTTTCTTCCGCATCTATGATCTCCCAAGTGCGGTACCTTCCTCGCACTTGCGCACTTGTCCAACTTCACTCAGAGCCGCACCTGTGACCCCATGGCCGCTTCTATGGCGCCGCACCTGCGACTAATTTAACGCAGATGTGGTGGCACCAGAACTGATCATACCAAAAATCACAAGTCAAAAATTCAAATTCAAATCACACACGAGTCCTACGGGACACCATCAAAACATACCAACCCATCTTAAAACATCATACGGACTTAGTTGAGGCTTCAAACCACATCATATAACATCAACAGCCAATTCAAGCCTATTGAAACTAATAGATTTCCACCTTCTACAACTGATGTTGAAACCTATCAAACCAACTCAGATTGACTTCAAATTTTGCACACAAGTTATAAATGACATAAAGGACCTATTCCAACTTCCGAAACAAAAATCCAAGCCCTGTATCCACAAAGTTAACTCCCAGTCAAACTTCTCAACTCTCCAAACTTTTACTTTTCCAACTTTCGCCAATTCAATCTAAAAACCACCTACAGACCTCCAAATTAATATCCGGATACACTCCTAAGTCCAAAATTACCATACTGAGCTATTGAAAACATCAAAATCCCATTCCGATGTGGTTTATACATAAGTCAATTTTACGATCAATTCTTTCAACTTAAGCTTCCAACCTTGGGACTAAGTATCCAAATTCATTCCGAAATATCTCGGAACCAAACCAACCACCACGACAAACCATATAACAACAAATGAACATAAAATAAGCAATAAATGGGGTAAAGTGGCTATAATACTCAAAACGACCGGCCGGGGAGTTACATTAGCAATATTGATCTCCTTTGAATTTGGTCCTTCCTTCTTATCTTCCTTTGCATGGGCTGTCAGATCTTTGGAGATCTTTTTCTTGTCTTCCTTTGCATAGGTTGACATATATTTGACAATCTTACTTATCCTTTCCGTTGCTCATGGAATGTATTTGTAAGTAGAGATATGTTATTTTCATTAATGAAACTTGAACCCAACAGTAAAAAATTTATGGTGCATCTTATTCGGTCGCTCGCGTTTAACTTGTACCTATTTTTTCAAAATTTTTAACTAGGACCTAAAGTACATATTGTTTAGCAAAAAAATAGTGTTTGAAGTCAAAGCAACTAAATAAAATAATTGGGTTTCTTGTAACTAATTTACTTTATTTTTCCAAAAATGATTGATGCGAAAAAAGAATGGCAATAAAAAAGAATTAAACTGAGAGAATAAGGAAATAAAACTCTTATTGATGATTGCCGATTTTCCCAATAAAAAAGAATGTCTACTCTAATAGTAGAGAACGATAAACTTCCAAAACATCATAATTTTCCGATGGAACACTGTGCTCAGAAATTTCCGACCGAAACCGTCAAAAAATTAAAAGTCAAAAATTTCACAGTGACTGTATTTGTGACCCATTCGGTCGGTGACTTTAAACTTATTAAATATAAATATTAAAGTTTATACCAAAACGGTCTGAAATCTATTTTAAAAACCTTATGCCCGACCCCTTTCGTTCTTTCTCTTTTCTTTCTTCTTCAGCCACCCCCGTCCCTCCTTCCCTCCGTCCCTTTGGTACCTCCCTCTCTCTCTCTCCGTCCATCTTCTCTTTCACATTTTTTTACTTACTAATTTTTCTTTTAAATTTTTAGTGAATCAGCTGTGCCCCCACCTTCTCCGATGCGGTTACTTTCTTTTATGTGGCATTTTCTCCAGCTAGGTAAGCAGTTTATTTATTAGATTTCTTCTTTTGGCTTTGAAATTTGATCAAGTTTAAAATTTCATTATTTGACTTGATATTTTGAGGCAAATATTCAAATTGGTTTGTAGGGTTGGTTTTAATTATTGTTGTGAAGATTGTGGTTGATATTTGATTCCATTTGACAAGTTTCGGCTTGGTTTGGATCGAACCAGCACAAAATTTGCAAATTCAAGGTTACAATTTTAAGTTCAAGGTTAGTTCTCTAAGCTTGAAATTTAATTTAGAGTCTATTTTAATCTTGATTTTATGATTTTGCATTCGTTATTGTTTTTTTCCTGTTTAATTTGATTTGACACGTACAACAAGTGTAGATGATGAGTGCACTTATTGTTTTGGTTACACCAAATGCAGATAAGTAATTTCTCATATCTACTTCTTGATTTTGATGACCATTTTAATTCTTTATTAGAAAGTATACACATATGTTAATTGAATGGCTCAATCTTTGTTGTCAAACATAATTACTTCTTGAGATGTTTTTGAAAATAATCTTGATTATATCAATTGTATAAGAAGAAAGTGACAATCTTTCTTAAAATCCATTAGTGCTTGTAAATACAAAGAGCTAGCTTCTAAAGCAATAAAATAATAGACTGGTAGCTTAAGCCAATTGAAAGGTTTTAGTAGCCAAAACTTCTCTGTAATTAGACTTGAAATTCAAGTGCATCTTATACTAAGGCTAGAAGCGTCACACTTTACTCCTTTTGTTTTCATTTTTTTAAAAACATTAACGATGTGTACATGGACTTTATGAATACATAACAAGCTATTCATTTAATTAGTATAGTCAAAGACTTATATTTTAAAATAGGGATCAATGTGAGAGTTATAATGTTTGATAATTTTAAATCATAAGAATATAACATATTAATTAAAGTGCTTTGGCACAATGATAATTATATTTCAAACATAAACCTTTGAAAGAGTATAACTTATTAATTAGTTTAAATAAACTAAATTATTTTAAATATCTCAATTCTAGTTTTCTCTTTGTGTTAGAGAATTTTATTTTAGAAGAATATAATATATTAGTCAAAATAGGTTGGCAATTAATAAGTAAATTTAAAAAAGGAATCTTAAAATTGGCATAACCTATTAATTACTTTAAATAAACTAAATTCTTTAAATATCTTAAAAATTTCAAGTTTTTTGTTTGTTTGTGTAGATGACATTTGCGCATCGTGGTGGATGTATAATATAAATTATCCTAATCGTGGGTGTGAGTTGGGGGGGGGGGGGGGGTAAGGGATAAATTTAAAAACGGGATTGCTTGATTTATTGCTAAGGCAAGGATACTTGATGATTTTCGTATCGATGGGACGATTAGGTGCCCTTGTGTTAAATGCAAGTGTGTTAAGTTTCTGGGAGAAGATGTTATTACATGTCATCTTTTTAAAAAGGGATTTATGAATAATTACTATGTGTGGACCGCTCCTGGGGAGAATCTTGATAGCGTAAATGATGTTGATTTTTTTAATTCTTTTATTGGTGAGGAGGATAGTCCAGTAGTTGAGAATAATGTTGAAAATTTTAGATTCAATGATATAAATGATGGATATCTTTGAGATGTTCCCAAATGCTCAATATGAACCAAATGATGAGGCTATATGGTTCTTCAAAGAGTTAGAGGAGGCTAGTTGTCCATTGTATGAAGGTTCAGTGAATTTCAAGTTGTCTGATGTTGTTCGATTACTTTAGATTAAGCCAAATAGTTCTATTTCTCAAGCAGATATGAATTCTATCATCGGGCTTATGAATGAACTTAATTCGAGTAATATTGACCTACCCTAAAAATTTTACACGACAAAAAAATTGGTTACCAAGTTGGGTCCTTTATCAGAGAGGATTAATGTTGTGAGAATGGTTGTTATTCTATAAGGATGATGCCTCTCTAGAGAACTACAAATTTTGAAACAAACCTCATTACAAGGATGCCAAAAATGAAGGAGATGCACTACTTATCCTTTATACCAAGGTTAAAGAGGTTATTGGAAAGACCCAGCCGATTATTTTGAGCATTTGCATTCCGTTAAGACATTTGAAGTCTTGAGCAGCGTCGTTTAATGTATTATGACTTGTGTGAATCGCCGATTTTGATTTTTCAGGCTATTCAGGGTCGATTTGGAAGAATAAATTTCATGATTGAAGATTTAGAGTTGGAAGAGTTGACCAAGTTTAACTTTTTAGCATTTGACCTCAGCTTAGAGTTTTGATGGTTATGTTAGGTCCGGATGGTGATTTTGGACTCGGGCATATTCTCGAATTCGTATTTGGATATTTCTCGAATGATTCGGCGCTAATTGGTGAAAATGAAAATTTGAAGGTTTGGAAAGTTTATAAGTTTGACCGAGAGTTGACTTTGAGGATATCAGATTCGAATTGTAGTTTCGGGAATTGGAATAACCTCTTTATTATGTTTGGTACTTGTATGCAAAATTTAAGTTCATTCCGGGTTGATTTGATATGTTTCGGAGCGTTTTGGCAATTAAAGTTGAAATTTTATTCAAGCTCATATGATGCTACTTTTTCTTCTTCTTCTTCTTCTTCTTCTTCTTCTTCTTCTTCTTCTTCTTCTTCTTCTTCTTCTTCTTCTTCTTCTTCTTCTTCTTCTTCTTCTTCTTCTTCTTCTTCTTCTTGAGCCGAGGGTCTATTGGAAACATCCTCTCTACCTCCCGAGGTAGGGGTAAGGTCTGCGTACAAATTACCCTTCCCCAGACCCCACATGTGGGATTATACTGGGTATGTAGTTGTTATTGTTGTTGTTGTAAAGTTCATTCAAACTCAAATTGAGGTGTGATTCATCGTTTCGATGTTGTTAGGTGAGATTTGAGGCCTTGAGTAGGTCCCTGTTATGTTATGAGACTTGTTGATATACTTGGACGGGGTCCCGAGAGGCTCGGGCGTGTTTATGATTGATTTTGGGCCATTTTTCTTCATGTTCTAACTGCTGGTTGCTGGTGTTTTAGACCTTATTCGTGATCGCGAAGATTAGGAAGTGATCGCGAAGATTGGGATGCGATCACGTAGTGTATCAGAGGAGCTGGTCTTTTTCCTTCATCGTGTTTGCGCCAGTGGAACTGCGTTCACGTACCTTTGTGAGGCCTGGGCATCACATTCTCTTCCTTATGTTCGCATTCGCAAAGTGGATGTTGTGATCGCGTAAAGCTGGGGCTATTGTGAATCACATTTACGAGGGCTATGCCGTGAATGCATAAAGTATTTTGATGGCAGGTTATATTGTTTATCACGAACGCGATGAATTTTCCATATTCGCATATGAGGAATTCTTGTAAAGAATTATAAGTACTCTATTTCGGGGGTTTCGGCCCTTTTATCATATTTGGAGCTATGAAGCTCGGATTGAAGTGATTTTTGAGATGATTTTCACCACATGAATTGGGGTAAGTATTTTCTACTCGGTTCTGGTTATAGTTCATGAATCTATCCTCGGTTTTGGCATTTGGTTGATGATTTCAAAAGAGAAAATGAGGGGTTTTGACTAAAGCTTCATAGATTGAGTTTTTGAGTTTGATCCTCGATTCAGAGTCGGATTTGGGTGAAACTAGTATGGTTGGACTCGTAATTGAATGGGTTATCGTATTTTGTGAGTTTTGTCGGGTTCCGAGGTGTGGGACAGGGTTTGACTTTTGGATTGATTTTGGGCTTTTGATTAAAGATTCGACCTTTATCGATTGGGTTTGTTTCCTTTGGCATTAATTGATGTATTTGAGTTGCTTTTGGCTAGGTTTGTGCCATTCATGGGTCGGTATGCGTGGGATGGCATTTTGGAGCATCATTTGTCTTGCTCGATATTTGGCTTGTTCGAGGTAACTAACACTTTTAAACTTGATGTTGAGGATATGAAACCCTGAATTATGCTTTATGTGATTGATGTTGAGGTGACGCGCATGCTAGGTGATGGGTGTGTGGGGGTACACCATGTAAATTGTGATTTAATCGATTCTATAGAATTGTGTAGCTATCTTATCTGAACATTTTTACTATACTCTATGTGTTAGAGCACCTAAGCTGTAATTGATGCTAGAAATCATGTATAGGCTATATGCTAGTAGTATTGGGACCCACATTGGTCGTTCCTTGATGTTGAGTTATTTGCTTAATTGCATTTATGTACTCAGTCGCATTCATCATTTCATATCATATCTCAGCCTATGTTATTGTATATTGTCACATCTCATATCATTGATTAGGGCTGCTTAGTATGAGCGCTGTGAGCCCATGAGACTAGAGAAATTAATGACTGTGTGAGACCAATGGCCTGATTGTGAGTGATAATTAAGGGATCGGGTTGCACATCATAACATGCTTTTATTTAATTATGTTTGGATATATCTTATTATAGAACTTAAGCTGAAGGAGCCCCTCCGGAGTCTGCACCCCCATAGTGAGCACATTGGATATTATATTTGGGATGGATTTCCCTTGGAATGGAGTTGCCCTTTATATTAACATTTGAGATGGAGTTACCTAGGCATAGAGTTTCCCTACACTTTTATATTTGGGTTGGAGTTCCCTGGGCTGGATTGGTCATATATAGTACTGTAACTGTCAAACGCTATTTATATTAGGGGATGGATCTTTCCTGCGCTGGACCTGCCTAGTATAGTACTGAGTGATTGAGTACTCTGAGAGTATGAGTACATGAGTTTATCACTGAGATGCATTGCATTTGACATGCGTACATGAGATACATGCATATAGATGCATTTCCTTCTACTAACCGATTTTTGATGGCATTCATGATTTCATGTATATATTGACATGTAGGCATATAGATATATTTTTCTCATGCTATCTTAAAATGAAAATCTCATTTATTATTGAAAGATATGGGGAAAATCATAGTTTTCAAACGTACTCATATATTTTTGAGGTTTTTTGGTGAAAGATTTGGGATCTGCTGTTATACTTGAAAAGTATTACTATTTTCTGTAACTGTGAATGAGCCGAGTTATTTCTTGTGCCAACTTTATTATACTATTATGAACTGCTGCTAGTTATTGGAGTTGGACTCTGACCCTTATTCCAGCTCGTGACTACTTTCAACCTAAGGTTAAGTTTGTTACTTATTGAGTACATGAGATCGGTTGTACTCATACTATACTTCTGTACCTTGCGTGCAAATGTTTGATGTTGATGTTGTTGCATACGTCGAGAGCTGGACCGGAAGATGTGCCTACATTCTAGTTCTGTCTATCACTTGTCCTTGGTAGCATAATATTTGAATTTTGTTCATTTATATTTCGAACAGATGTTATAATTATTTCACTTCAGTCTTGTAAAACCTAAATCTTAAATGCTCATGATTTGTACTAGCAGTCCTTGGGGAGTTGTATAAAATTCAGTTATCTCATTTTTGACTCACATCAGTATTATTATATTGTATTTTATTATTAGTTGACTTACCTAACGGGTGGGGTTAGGTGCCTTCATGACGGTTTGGATTTTGGGTCGTGACACTTGTATGCATCAATGGTTCTGCTCCTCATATAAGATGGCATTACGAGCATAGAAGGCCAGATGGTGTTCTATGTCATCCTTCAGATGGAGAAGCATGCAAGCATTTCAATAGGGTGTTCCCAGGACTTTGCTAGTGAACCAAAAAATATTAGGTTGGGATTATGCACTGGATTCACTCCATTTCCAGCCTCTGCTGCACCATATTCATGTTGGCCGGTATTTGATATGCCGTATAATCTTCCACTTGAGTTATGTATGACAAGTCCATATTTTTTTCTAACTCGTATTGTTCTAGGTCCACGCAACCCAAAAAAGTTGATTGATGTTTACATGCAACCTTTGATTTATGAGTTGAAGTTATTGTGGCGTTAAGGCATGGGAATATACGATACATCAACTGAGCAAAACTTTAGATTGTGTGTTGCTTTGATATGGACTATAAATGGTTTTTCTGCTTACGGAATGATGTCTGGGTAGTCGACTGCCGGAAAGTTTGCTTTCCCGAATTGTATGAAAGATACAAAAGCATTCACTTTGAAATATGGAGGTAAGAACACATGGTTTGATTGCCATCATAGCTTCTTGCCAATGGATCATGAGTTCAGGAGAAATACTAGTGCATTTATGAAGAACAAAACTAATTATGCAGAGCCACCGTTCGTCTTGTCTCCAGAATAGATCTGGAACAGGGTTAGGGATATACCTAAGGTAATAACGTATTTGTTGTTCCCTTGTCTAATAAGATACCAGGTTATAGTGTTACACACAATTGGACTAAATAGAGCATATTCTGGGAGTTATCTTATAGGAAGCACAATCTTCTTTGGCATAATCTTGATATCGTGCATATCGAGAAGAACTTTTTTGGCAACTTGTTTAATACAGTGCTGGATGTCAACAACAAGATAAAGGATCACTTGAAGGCTAGGATGGACTTTAATGAAAATTGCAGGCCAGGTGAGTTGTACCTGACATACTTGAACAACATGATTCAGAAACCTAATGCCAGTATTATATTCACCTTGGATGAAAGAAATGAGATTTGTGATTGGGCTAATAATTTGAGTATGCCTTATGGGTATGCATCAAACCTTTGTAGGTATTTTGACATGAAAGAAGGAAAGTTGACGTCTATGAAAAGCCACGATTGTCATATTTTCATGGAATCTTTGATACTTATTGTGTTTAATGCATTTCCTAATAGAATATGGAAGCCCATCACAGAGGCACACTTATTTTACAAGGAGTTATGTTCTAGCACCTTGAGGATGGGGAACCTAACTTACATGGAGAGTAACATTCGTCTAACTTTAAACTAGTTGGAGAAAATTATCCTCTTGGTTTTTTTGACATGATGGAACATTTTCCAATTTACATTCCACAAGAGGCATGTCTTGGAGGACCAGTTCAATGTAGATGGATGTATCCATTCGAGAGGTAATGATATTTAATCATTAATCCTTAAGTTTTTCATTTTAACATTATTCCATCTAAAAATAATGCTAATAGACAAGATTATTGGCAAATGTAAATGGACTGTAAAAAATAAATCTAGGATTGATGGGCCGATTTGTGAGGCATATGTGACTAGAGAAACTTCTTTTTTTTTATGTTCATATTATTTTAAACATGATGTTCCATGTTTGAGAAATAGACCTGATTGACATGACGATGAAGGCACTGATCCTTTGGATCTACCATTTTCCATATTCAATCAACCAGGTACAGGGGGTCCAAAACGTAATGCAAAAAAAACTTTGAGTGAAATGGAGTTAAAGTCAGCTACAACACATGTGCTTTTGAATTTCCCAGAGGTCTATAACTTGAAGCTCTATTATAATACCCGCACCTTTGCTACATACACAATCCAATGGGAGCTTCGTACTGACTTCTTATGAGGCTGGTACTTCTTCTAACTGGCTTTCTTGTAGAGCCATTATAGATTATGGTTGTTGTGCTATTTCTCTTGAACATCTGATACTAAGTTCTCAATCATGATTCTTATAACTTCTAGATCCATTAATCAAATTCTTGATTACTTAGTTGATGTCACTCTTTAGTTTTCTCTTCCCTCTGATCAACCTTTATATAAGCTTAACCTATCTTCCGATCTATGATTCATGGTATTAGTTATCATGTCTAGCCTTTCATGGGCTTCAGAAATATGCATGATACAATCCTTTAGTAATTTAATCCTTTGTTTATGACCTGGGATCAATTCTTTCTTTTAACTTATACCAGAATCTTCTACGGCTGTATATGCTCTATGTATAAAACTCCAAACCCTTAAGTGAGTTCTTAACGCAACCAACTCTGGATCATTGATCAAATAATTTCTTTCGTTCCATTTTAGATTTCTTTCAACGTATGCTATTACTTTTACCTGTCTTTCTGCCCTCTTGTTGCGTCCATACTTAGCTTATCTTAGTGTCCACACATGCCAAAGTTTTCATATAACTCATATGATCTCAAATATTACTTTTATCTTAACTTCCCGTTCATTAGCCACGGTAGGTGTCACTTTCCTTTGGAGTGCTTACAATGTTGTTGCAAGACTGTTGTTACACGACCATTTTCTCTTTAGGTCATTGTGCTCAGGTTGAAACCTTCTTCCTTATTTCCTCAGCTACTCTTTCGTTGTAGTAATTAGGGAGAACCCTTGACTCTCGTAAAGCTGTGAGCTTATTACGGACCTTTTTGATGTCCTTACTTGCCTATAATCATCCATAGTTGCTTACTTCCATGCCTTTGTGCTTGTATGGTTGCTTCTGAATTGATATTTTGACTGCCTTCCTAGTGGAACTTTCTTTTATTCCTATAATACTCAGACGGTACCTTTAACTACCCCGACTCTTATTTGAATATATATCAAGTATTATAATGATATTCTTTGAGGCTGAATTCTCCATGTCGGGTTGTACTATGTTTATCTTACATGATCTGATGACTCGTCTATAACCTCCTGTTTAGCCATAACTGGAATCTTCCTGACCAATTACTAACTACTCATTGGCCCATTCTCATATCAATATTCCTCATAGTCTTTCTTGGGTTATTTCCTTTGTCTTAATTTACATCTCGCACTAGCTCCTTATTTATCAAAAACATGTCGGGCAGGAACCCTTACTTCCTTTTCTTGGTGTCGTACTTACATAATGTTCTGGAATCATAGCATATCTGTAACATTTGAATAAGTACAATTTTATCCCTTTATCATTCTTATCACATTCTTCATTTATCATTCCATAGTTACTAGAACCACTTAATTCTGACTTAATACCACACCATTCCATATAGATGTTTTACCTTTTTATCTTTGATGTCCTTTCACATCATCAATGGCCCTCACTCACCTTGCGGTAATCCTTCTATACCAAGGATAACAAAATTCCTCACTCACGATGGTGATACTTAGTGTAACTGGCATATACAGTCCCTTAAGCTTAACTTTGCTCACATTGCTTGCTTTAGGGAAGCGTCTTTCTGAGTGACCATTATCTGAATTCATCATGGATCTTCTTCTATTGTCTATTTCATCATCGCTGGAACGCAATCTGAAATTCTCATGATGCCGAGTATTTTCCAACCATTCAGTCCCTAATTCATATTTAGTTTATCTTGTTTACCAGCCCATACAGATTTCTATTACTCTGGGGATTAACTCTCTCTTCTAGTAGTCGCGTTGGAGTCATGAACTTATTTCTCGAAACGAGGATATAACCTTATGGCCTATACTTTTTTTTTGTCTTAAGGCCATCACCTTTCGTCTCTTTCTTCATTTGACTATAGGTTTTGTAACACTCTACCATTTTCATCGATGTATCACACCTTATTCATAATGCTTCCTTATCTCTCTTCTCATTACTCTGCTAATATTTCTACATATCCATTTTTCTTGTGAAAACTTCAATACGACATTCTTTCAATTTTTTCTTTCCTTTGCTCCATCCAGTGGCTCTTCAAGTTGCTTAACGTTCTCGCTTTACTAAGGACGCGAGTCATACTAAGGTAATATTTATCTGTTCAAGGCTAATAGTGCATGTCTTAGTAGTACTCATGTTTGGCTGCACTATTTTAGAATGCACCATCTAGGTGTCTCATAAAGAGATCAATTAGCACATTTGCAATAACTTTCGAAAATGTCAACTGTCGCAATCAATTCATCCATCATATCTTCCTATACTACTTTTGTTAACACCTATAGGGCATATCTAGAATGGGTGCGGCCAATTGTATATACCTCTGTTACAATTAAATATAACTCAAAATCTTATGTTCCTCTGCGTCCATTATAAACGTTGTTAATCTTCATTAACTGGGTACCTCGTACCCTTTTTCGCCTTGCTCCTTTTACTTGCTGAAACTTATACTTATCTTCTTAATCTCTCATTGTCCTTCACCATGAAGATGAATAGGCATTCTTGCCTTAAGGCTTCTTATAAGGAAGCTTACACCTTTCAGTACAGCCATGGTCTGCTAAAGACCTCATAATTACCTATCGTAGGCATCATACAAAAATCCAATTCCTCTAACTTGGCTTTTCCACAACAATCTCTCTTTCCAACCTTCTTTAGGAATATAAGTATTGTCCTATTACGAATAGGATTTAGGAATTTGAATTCCTATGACTGAGCTCGACCACACGATCTAGAGTAAGAAAAAATATTTTATGTCGCCATCTTCTTCTCCCATCGAAGGTACTTTGAGGGATATAGATTATCTGCCGTTGTCTTCTTCTCCCGTCGAAGGTACTTCGAGGGATGTTCGAGGGAAGGGGCTGCCTATATTAAGTGGGATATCGAGCGATAATATCCCTGCCGAGAGCGGTTCGACTGGGGCCGATGAGACCAGGACAGTAGACGTACGCTCAACCTTTAAGGAGGCTCAGCGACTCTACTCTGTGGTGAGTTTTGTTTGACTTTGCTAGTTTTTCGGTTTTGCATTTTCATCTTCTCAGTGAGTATGTTTTCATAGGCCTTTGACAAGCCCAAGTCCAAGCTTCTTCGTTGTAAAGCCAGGTTGCGGAAGGCCTCGGACGGGGAGAAATACCTTGGGATTCTTTGCGATAAAAAGGCAAAGGAGTTGATACATATTCGGTACGAGATGAATCGAAGCCTGAACTACAAAGGCCGCTTAGAGAGATAGGTAACCTTCGTTTCAAGAGGATGCATGTTTTTTCTTCTACCCTCGGAGATTAATATTTTGAGACTTCAGTTGCAGAGTAAGATGGAGGACCTGGAACACCTTTAGGGTGACGTTGGCTAGGCCAAGTACGAGTGCAAAGAGCTAAGGGCTTAGATAGATGCCCTAGTTGTGGCCAAGAAGAATGCTTTGGACAAGGCTTCTGCCCTCGACGTGCAACTCCAGAATGCTTGTGGAAACAGCTCGATCCAGATGAGCAGGATTGCAAGGCTCGAGTCTGAACTTTTGAAGATGAAGGCCGAGGTTGCGGATGCCTAGGATGAAGTTGAAGAGATTCGAGCTAAGGCTGATAAGAGAGTGGCCATCTATTTAAAAGATGATGCCGACACTCGGGCTAAGTTTAGAGGGGCTTCAGATCAAGAGAGAAGAAGCAATGAATATGCCCATTGCAAATCCCGGAGGGAAACCCTCGTGGAGATCCACTCTGGGGGCTTCGATATCTCGGAAGAGATGGAGCAGGCTAAGGTGGATGAATATGATGCCAAATTCTTTGCCTCTGATGCCGAAGATAGAGGGGAAGAGGCCGATGAGGTCGTATTCCTTGAGGGGAACGTAGGCTAGGACTTACCTTTCTAATTCTACGTATAATGCTCTTAGAGAACATTGTAAATAAAGCTTTGTATTTTTTCACATATAATGAGAAGCTTTTTCTCCTTTCAAGAATTTCTCTTTTCTTGTGTGCGACTTTCTTTGTCTTGTGTTTTGACGTTTGTCAATGATTAGCCAGATGAGCTGGATTTCGAGGTGAAAAACCCTTAGGTTTACAAATCGGCCCTGAGGCTTGTTAGGCTGGCCCGTAGGCTCTTCTGCATTTGCCCTTAGGCATTTTTTAGTTAACTATTTCGGGCTCAGTTTTCGAGTCAGGTTTCGACTTCGAGCTCATCGACCCTTAGGTTTTTGAATTTTGAGTTGGCTTTAAGGGTCTTATGCATCGGGTTGGTACGACCTTTAATATAGGCTGGTGCTTGGGCTCTTATGTGTTAGGTCAGTACGACCTTTAATATAGGCTGGAGCTTAGGCTCTTACGCGTCGGGTCGGTATAACGTTTGATATAGGCTGGAGCTTAGGCTCTTAGGCGTTGGGTCAGCACAACCTTAAATTTAAGCTGGCGACAATGGCTCTTATGTGTTGGGTCGGTACGACCTTTAATTTAAGCTGGCAAAAGTGGCTCTTACGCATTGAGTCGGTACGACCATTAATTTAAGTTGGCGACAGTGGCTCTTATGCATTGGGTCGGTACGACCCTTAATTTAAGTTGTCGATAGTGGCTCTTACGCATTGGGTCAGTACGACCTCTAGTATAGGCTTTATTTTTCCCTCGTTGAAGTTTTTGTATTCGTCCAACTCTTTGATGGTTCAATAAGAACCTCGATTGTGAAATGTTATTGACAATAGATGAGCACCTTGGGATGTTTTGCTCGATGGTTGAAATGTTTCGAAGCCTTTTTGTTGTTCAGAGCTGATATGATCGAAGCTCTTTTGCTTATGCTAAGGGTAGCCTGATTAGCCGGTTCTTTTCGATGTTTTTTCGAAGTAACTGAAGGCCTGTGATTTTATGACATCGATCGGGCAGCCCCGAGTCGCGTTAGTTTGGTCGGAGCCTTATGACCATAGTCATTGTGTTTGGCCGTAGCCTTTTAGTCCCCAAGTGAAGTAGCTTCGACGTTTATATTGAGGGTATTCCTTTTTAGGGATCTTACAAGTTTGAATATATAGCCTTAACTTTAAGATCGGGATTATGCCTTTTGTAAGGTCTTATAAATTTGAACATGCCTTACTTGAGGTCTTACAGATAGGTTCCTTGGTACAAGTATACTTCATGCCTTGCTTGAGGTTGTACAGATTTGGTATTGCCTCATGAAGGTCTTATGTTTCCTTAGTGTTTCCACATGGAGGGCTTTCGAGCTCGAGGTTTCCCGCTTGGGGTCTTACAACCTTGATTTTTTTATATTTCGATGGGGTGACAGTCCCCGAGATATCGAGAGTTCTTGGATCTGGATCCTATTTTTGATGTTGTCTCATTGAGGGCTTATGAGCTCTAAGTTTCCGGCCTGGAGAACTTAAGGCTTTGAGTTTTTGATGTCAGTTCCCGAGTGTTGGAGAAATTTCTGGCCCTGGGGCCATTTCTTGTAGAAATAGCGAACTTCTTTGAAGCGCAAAGTGTTCTAATGGTAAAAGTCAAAATGTATTCCTTGATTACTTAGCAGAAGTATTATATAGTTTTCGTTGTTGAGGGTTCGATTGTTCTATGCGGACATGGTTCCTTCAACCATTTGGACCGATACATTATTTTTCTTTTGAGAACCTCTTTGGCTTGTTTTGATTTTTCTAGGAAGATGATCTTTTGGGGTATGACCCCCAGTATTCGAGGTTGATTGAAGAGAAGACTTGAATACTTGTTAAGTTCTCCTTAGGTAGCATATAGATGTTGCCTCGTTAAAAACCTTGCTGATAAAACCCTTTTTGGGATAAAATACAATCGAAGGAAAAGAGTGCAACGCATGCTTTAAAACCTAAGGTCTTCAAGCTAGAAGGTACCTCGATTCTTCTAACTGGATGCCTGAACACAGGTTAGTATAAGACATAAATAAAAAGGGAGGCAGTTATACCTTAGTTGTGATAGTGTTTCCAGCCTCGATATGTTTTAATTTCTTGTTCTAGGGACGCAGTACAGTCCTTTGTTTGTTCGTTCGGGTGCAGTCGAGGATGTATCTTGTGATTGCTACTTAGCTGTTTGTTTATCCTTTGGGTCCTTTGATATTGGAGGTGTCCATGTCGGTGCCACATCGTGCACTATGAACATCTCTCTTACTGCATGTTGCTCCCCGTATACCATTTGTATTTCGTCCTTTGTTGGAAACTTCATCATTTGATGAAGGGTTGATGGTACTACTCTCATATAGTGTATCCATGGACTTTTGAGCAAGGCATTGTATCTCATGTCTCCTTCGATGACATGAAACTTGGCATTTTGGGTTGCTCCGGCCACGTTGACCTGGAGGGTGATTTCCTCTTTTGTTGTATCACTCCGGCCCTGTGTATCTGTCGAATCCGGCTCTGCTCACGAGTCCCCGAGGATTCTGACCTCGATCTGCCCTCGATTTTTCCTGGGTATGTTACGCCTTGGGGCGTTTATTCGATATTCAGTGTGTGGTTGGTACCTTTCCTTATTTGGCTTTGGCTCCTTTGCTAGGAGCATGCTAGGACATACTGAGCCCAAGGGGGCTCCCAGTTGGTCGTCCTTGACCCTAATATTTGATTGATACTAGTTGTGGACATCCGCTCAAGTCACGACGGGATATTCAACCAAGTTCTGCTTTAGCTGTTTCGAAGCTACCGAGCTTTGTTCATTCAAACCTTGGGTGAAGGCCTGCACTGGCCAATCATTGAAGACTGGTGGTAACTCCATTAGCTCTATTTGAAAGCGAGATACAAACTCCCGCAACATCTCGTTTTCTCTCTGTTTGATTTTGAAGATTTCAGACTTCCTTGTAGCAACCTTGATGGCACTAGCATGTGCCTTTATAAAAGAATCTGCCAGCATGGCGAATGAGTCTATCGAATTCGAGGATAGGTTGTGATACCACATCATGGTCTCTTTTGAAAGTGTTTCCCCAATTTTTTTCAATAGGACAGATTTAATTCTGTCATCCTTCAGGTTATTTCCTTTTATTGCACAAGTGTAAGCAGTGATGCGCTCGTTGGGATCCGAGGTTCCATTGTACTTCAGAAGATCGGGCATTCTGAATTTCTTCAGGATGGGCTTTGGAGCCGCACTTGATGGGAATGGCATTTGTACGAATTTCTTTGAATCAACAACCTTCAGGATCGGAGGTGCGCTTGGGATCTGATTGACCCTTGAATTGTAGGTCTCCACCTTCGTATCATTAGCTTATATCTTCTTTTTGCCCGATTCAATCCTCTTTGTGAGGTCCTCAAGCATCTTTATAATAGCAGGGTTGGCTGCTGACCCGTTGTTGCTTGATCTTTCCGGTACCTGTTCGGCTTGAGGGGCCGTTTCCAATGCTACTGTGCTTGGAGTTTTTTGGTGGCTTTGCAGTTGAGCAATCGTCAGTTGTTGTGCCTGCAACATCTCAAAAATGACGTGAAGGCTACCCTTTTGTTCCTCTCGAGCTAGGGTTTTTTGAGCTTCTTGTTAGTAATCTTGGTGTATACTCATGTTATTGTGGGAGCTTATATCAACATGTTGGGCATTGCGTGAGACCACATCCACAGGAATTCGTTCCGGTGCGTCCTCAGGGTTTCATAGTGGTACACCGATGCATGGAATAGCTACACCATTCTCTCTATGGTGTTCAAGACCGTTGTTTTCATGTGCATTCGCTAAGTTAGACATTTTGAACTGAAATCAAAGATTCTAGGGCAAGAAAAGGTGTAAAGAATAACTTGTGTTTTTTAGTAAACCGGCACGAAAACAGCCACTATTATTTTTAGCCCCACGATGGGCGCCAAACTGTTTACCTTGAAAATAGTAATTACAATTAGATTTGATTTTGTGGTTCTAAAACTACGTAATTTATCTTTATGCTAGTTGTTAGGCAATAGATGCTAAGTGTGAGCTAAGAAAAAGAGATAAGAGCTTTGAAGTTAATATGTTATGCAAGCTGAATGGCTGGAATCGAGGCCTCGAGCTAGCCTGTGCCGGGCCTCGAGGTTGAGCTAAAGCGCTGGACTGGGGCTGATTGATGAAGAACTAACAGTTCTGGGAGCCTTGATGATCGCTATTTATGATCAATGATGAGTAATAAATGAAAAACAATCAATGAAGCACAATAAATGTAAGCTATGACAATAGAGAGTGTTTAAGTTAAAGAGCGGAGAATGTTCTTGTTCTTGTTTTGAATATCATGCGTCCTTACAAAATGACAAGGGTCCCCTTTATATAGGAGGGAGAATCTCAATATAGTACATATGCATTTATTACAAAGATAAACGGCCGGTACAACCATTTAATGCCACGGTACGGACTTGTACTATTCCTATAGACTTGGTCACCTCTAACTGCTTGCGTTGGAATCTCCTATTCGTTCATCATAGCCACCGATTTGTAATGCCCGAGGTCGAGCCGTGCCTCGAGCCTTCTGGTTCATCAAACTAGAGTTGTGCCTCAAACCTTCTGGCAACGAGCTATGGAATGCCAGGATGGTCCCAAAATCGGACTCTCTGAGTTTAGTCGTATACAAACTTCTAACCACAATAACTGCCCAAAAACGAATTTGGTACCGATAGTAAACCTTGTATCAATTAAAACCTCGTTCAAAACCATCATACACTGTCGATGGTGGAAGAAACACGCAGAAACTCATAACCAGTTATCAGATCAACAAGTGATGGAGCTCTCGCGTCCGACAAGTTCTATAGCCAAATTCTAAGCGGAAATATGGTATCATTCTCCCAAACATTCCTCATCCCAATATGATAGTGCAAATCTCAGGTCTAAAAATCTCATATTCGCCAATACAGGCAACCCAACCGAAAACTCGCACCAGAAGCCATACGGAGCCTCAGACAACGCGTTCCATGCACCAAACAAGTAATAATTCATACATGACATATAACAGTAAGAAAGTTAAATAAAAATAAAGGCTACTAAGTAAATTAAGTAGGCGGGGTAATATTAACGTCTTTCTATGAACTATTTTCAGCAAAGTAAAAGAAAAACACACGAAATAAGCATAATGAGTTACATCTTATCATAGTACTGTTGACGCGCGCAACCCGATCTAGTTATATCAATCCACATAGGAGTACTCATCGAGCCAAAATGCTTGGGCTCACTAATCACAAGTGCGACAACATCAAGCACGATAGAGTGTGCAAATATAACTATGGAAAGCTGATTAGGAATAAACATTACTAAAAAAGACAAGCACAACTGTGGTGCAATACACAAATTAACATCACGAGAGATATCTCGCCCATAATGGCTTAAGGCCTAATTGGAATTACAATATGCGTGCGAATAATCATGTAACCCTCACAACTCGTCATAGCATAAGAGAGGAACACATAACATAGACCAAGGCATGAATAACATCTATTATGCCCGATGATGTACATATGGTAACAGCTGCGCAAGAGCAAGCAAATCCGATCTGATACAGTATACACATTCTCATTAGGCTCACAAATATTCCCCAAACTAGATTCCGATCATTCTCAAACAAGTAAATAACCTTCCAAAAGTCCATAGCAACCTTTCCATAACATATACCATCAATTATCCAGTCCTCAACATTTTTTCACAACTCACACTTAAGGAATAGTTTGCCAACAAGAATATCTAGTTTCTGAACCTCATGAATACTGGAATCTTCATATCCGATCTCAACACCGTGACTTAAATGGTTGATGTTCCACTCATACTCCATCATCTTACAGAAAAATACCCACAATTCGAAACACAATGCACTTACCAACATGCACACTTTCTTCCTGCGATATCAAATGGTGCCAAAATTCTCTTAAACAACTGAAATCGTTCGTGTCATCAAGAAATCATATCCTTCCCTTAAAAACTCTCGTAACCTTGAACTCGCAACTTCAAACCCCACACGGTGCACCACCACTAAACTGATAACTCGTGAAAATATGATAATCTCATAATCAACTTTGAACCACACGCAAGTTGAACACCTCATCAACCGAGAACCTTTCATTTAGCTCAATCCAAGATAATATCACCACACATAATATATCTTCTATACTTGTAGAAAATATCAACTCCATATCGTGGCCATAACCATAATGAATTCTTTAGAACTCATTAATACCTAATCGAGTCATCAAAAATGATATCCTCTAAGTCAATCGAGTCATACAGACTGCCAACTCGAAAGTAACTCAATCTGATATGCTTGCTATGAAGGACCCTTCTACGAGTCCGAAGCCGTTTCTTGCATCTCTCCAATATTGCCATATAGAATTATTCTTGACATAAAAATACCGCTGATCTGGCCACCATCCACTACCGATCTCAAGCCCTATCCATACACAAATTCAAGAATCCTTAGATGCCATATATGATCTGGAACTCATAAAACCTTTTTGTTATCCTTTTACCTTACTCTGATCTACAATACACAACCAATACACACTGAGCAACCCGTGTTTTACCAGCACCTGACTATTCAAAGAAACAACCGAGCAATCCCTTAGCCCGAAAACTGATACAACGCATGATCCTGCAATTCGATCGTCGTTATCAGGCTCTCCCACTTAGCTCAAAGCCATAGAACACATCATCGGCAATCCAAAGTACCATATCTTCATAGGTGCCCCGATCGCGTATAGTTGTTAAGCTGAATACTTCAAAAACTAAAGCAATACTGGTCATAGAACACTCCAAAAACTCTGCCAAATGCTTACCCATTTTTGCAATAACCAAACAAACTTCCCCAAATGCTCTGAATGATAATATATGAATTCCATTGAATGGAAACCTCATACGAAACACAAGATCCAAACTCATCACGCAGGACATAGCCCCCCGGCTGTACTCAAATCAACACCTTACCACGAACCTATTATAATCGCAATAACTAGGCCACCAGCCGGTCTTCTCATGTCCTTGCTTACTAACCTAGTACAAGAATCTACCTCGTACCACAAATGAGCGACTAAAAGATCTATCACTGCATTTTATCTCAAGACCGGACAACACCTCGCGATGATAATCAAACATCTATACCCCTTTGTAATCCTTCCGCAACATCATAAACCGTCGGCACATAGCGAATACTGATGAGTGCGCAACATTGGATATGAACGAATATGAAGAATCAAAATCATAGATTTCAAGCTGAAACAAGGCCACACGATGAGGAAAGAAAGAAGGAAATTATCCAAAATGCCCTACAACCTCTCAAAGATTGGTATAGATGTCATTATACCGATCAATAAGACTCTACTAGACACTTGCTCATGACTCGTAGAACCTATGAACCTTGTTCTCTAATACCAACTTGTCACGACCCAAAATCCACTATTCGTGATGGCATCTAATAACCCGCTAGGTAAGCCAAATAACAGTCAACACAATCCAAATGAGATTTATAAGGAAATAGTGAAGAATTATATGAACATTTATACAATAAGTCAAGGACTATTAGTACAAATCATGAGCTTCTAAGTCATAGAAATTACAAAAGCTGGTACGAAATAAATACATCATATGTGTCACGACCCAAGTTCTCCCTCTATGAACTGTCGTGACAGCACCTAGTCTCTACGACTAGGTAAGCCTAACAAATTGCGGAAAAAGAAAATGAAAATATAAAACTAGCAAGTTACGGATAAAACATAATAAAAGATGTCTAAAATGCCGCTCGGCATATACAATACATACTCTCAATACTGAATCAAACTCCCAAAATGTAGAATCTCATGAAATCACAAGCTGTAGAAAAACTATATAGTGTTTTAACTCTAGAATGTCTAATCAAAAGTAAATACAGGAAGTCTAAAGCTAGAAGGGAGAATAGAGAGGGACTTCTGGATCTGCGGACGTAGCAGATATACCTTGAAGTCTCTGATATCACCCGCCTCATTGGTAGAATGGCTGAGCAGAAGAACCTGGATCTGCACACGAAAAACATGTGCAGGAAAGGGCATGAGTACACCATAGCGATACCCAGTAAGTGCCAAGCCTAACCTCGATCGAGTAGTGACGAGGAAGGACAGGGCCCTACTGGTTATATATTTATATAAAACAAGGTAAAATAGTATGAAGTGCGATAATATAATTGAAAATACTAATAGTCGATAAAGAGTAAAATCACAAACATAATATACTCAGTACACAGAGATAGCAACAGGAGATCTCCCATGATATCGTCCCGTAGTCCCAAAAGTAAATGTGCAGAGGATCTCCCGGGATATCGTCCCATAGTCCGAATCATAAATATGCAGAGGAGTCTCCCGGAATGCCAATCCGTAGGGCCACAGTAAATATCCAGTATAGGGGAATCTCCCGGGATGTCGTCCCGTAGTCCAAAATATAAACGTGTAGGGGGATCTTTCAGAATACCAATCTATAGTCCCAAAGTAAACATGCAGGGGGATCTCCTGGGATATCATCCCATAGTCCCAAAGTAAACACGCAATAGTCTCAAGCTATAGTTCTATTCGAGAATAAGCAGGAATTTCTACTCTAAACATGCTGCACATAATACAAGTAAGTAGTTAAAGTAGGTAAGATAATTAAATCACATAAGCATGCTTTTCCTAATCTAAACAAGAGGCTTCAAGTACAAGTATTACTCAATTACAAGAAAAACATAGATATTTACTTAATGAAAATGGGTTTTTCCAACAAGTATCATGTGTACGCACTCGTCACCTCACGTAGACATCATTCATATATCAACAATACCAAATCCTAAGGGGAGTTCCCCCATACAAGGTTAGGCAAGCCACTTACCTCGAACCAACTCAAAATCTATTCGAAATCACACTCTTGCCACGAGTATCCAACTCCGAGTGGCTAAAATCTAACTAAATCAATATCATAATGTAAATATAACTACAAACAACGAGCTTAGCTAAAAGAATCGAAGCTATGGTAAGAAAATAGAAAAACGCCCAAAAATCGTCCCCAGGACCACGTCTCAGAATCGGGTAAAAATTATGGATTATGAACACTCATTCAGCCACGAGCACACTCGAACAAAAATCACTAAAATTCGATGCCAAAATCCTACTCAAAACTCGGATTTTTAATTGGGGAACTTTTCTCCCATTTTCAAACTTTTGCCCTCAATTTCCTTAATTAGAAGAGGAAAACAACAATAGATTATAGTATTATGATCAAAATCGAGTTAGAATTCGTTACCCAATGATTCTCCTTCAAAACCCCTCAAAAAATCATCTCTAACTGAGCTCCAATTCAATTTTTGTGTTATGACATTTCAAACCCTCGAATTTTCTATATTTTCCTAGCGATTACCGTATCTGCGGTTCATGGGGTCGCGCCTGCGCCTTGGGCTCCGCATCTACGGAATTTTATTAAATCCACGCTCACCGCACTAGCGCTCCCCTCTCCGCATATGTGGCCGCATCTGTGGTCACTGGCCCTTGAGCTCCAGACCGCACCTGTGACCTCTTGCCTCGCTACTGCGGGCTGCACTTGCAGGCTCCTCACCGCAGGTGCGAAAATACCAGAAGCAACAAACTTTAGAATAGTCTAAGTCCAAATTCAACTTCTGTTAAGCATTCGAAACTTATCCGAAGCCCCCGAGACCTCAACGAAACATACCAACCAGTCCTGAAATATCATACGAACTTAATCCCACCCTCGGATCATATCAAACAATGCTAATACCATGATTCACCCTCCAATCCAAGCTTAATGAACTTGAAATCTCAAGAATTCTACAACCGATGCCAAAACCAACCAAACTATGTCCGGTTGGCCCCAAATTCTTCACACAAGTCACATTCAACACTACAAAGCTATTCAAACTTTCGCAATCAGATTCCGACCCCGATATCAAAATCTCACTATCGATCCGAAAACTTCAAAAATTCAACTTTCGGCATTTTGAGCCTAAATAAGCTACGGACCTCCAAAGTACAATCTGAACATGCCCCTAAGCCCAAAATCACTCAACAGAGCTAACAGAATTGACGAAATTCCATTTAGAGGGCGTTTTCATAATGCTCCAACTACGGTCCAAATTATAAAGCTTAAGTTCTCATTTAGGGACTAAGTGTCCCAAAACACTCTGACACTCAAAATGAATCTTCTCGGCAACTCACAATAGCAGAAACAAACACGGACAAAAAAGTTAATAGGAGATTGAGGCATTAATTCTCAAAACGATTGGTCGGGTCGTTATAATATGTTCGAAGTTTTCATAAACAAATTAGCAAAATCTAAAGCTACCAAGTACATGTGGCACCTATAAACGGAATGCAGGTACATCTTCGATCCTAGCTCTCTCCGTACACAACAACTCTCACTCCAAAATATGCATGCAAGGTGCAGAAGTGAAGTATGAGTTCAACCAACTCCATGTACCAAGTAAGTATCTTGTCTAACCTCGATGAAGTAATAACGAGACTTTTTAGTTAAAATATACTCACTGATATAACCTGTGCAGTTAACTAGCAATAGAAACGATACTAGAATATAACAAAAAAGAATACAAGAACAAATGAAAAGTAGTAAATGATTACTTGAAGAAATCATGTTAATTATCTCTCAATATCACAACCAATCCTTTCCTTAAAGCGACGACCAACTAACCATGATCATAAAATCATATCTTTCATAGTGCGAGGAATGTACTAAAAATATCAAACCAAATGGTACGACAACACCCTTTCATGCCAACCAGGTGAAAGAAATGCCAATAACCGTAATGATAAAATGGGAATTACACAGGTAGCAATAATGAACAAGGCAGTACATACGGACAACTAACATAGTAGAAGGCTTAGATGTCGATATAACAAACGTGAAGGAGGAATGATTTTTATAAGCTAAACAAATTTAAGGCATGGATAACTAACATGGTAGAAGGCTTGGATGTAGATATAAAAAACATGAAAAAAGAATGATCTTTATAAGCTGAACAAATAGAAGGCATGGATAACTAACATGTTAGAAGGTTAGGTGTATAAAACATGTAGGAAAGCATGATCTTTATAAGCTAAACAAATAGAAGGCATGGATAACTAACATGGTAGAAGGCTAAGATGTAGATATAACAAACATGAAGGAAAACATGATCCTTATAAGCTAAAAAAATAGAAGGCTTGGCTAACTAACATGATAGAATGGTTATACAAAAAGGGCAACAACTGAGATACAACATAGGGCAAACAAGAAGGAAAGCATGATATTTATAAGTTAAACAGATATAAGGAAAGGATAATACGACAACAATTGATGTAAAGGACAAAGGCAAAACAATAATGACAAGTCACAAGGTGCAACAGTAACAACTCAAGATAAAGGCATGAATGTATACAAAAGGAAAAGATATCAGAATATGATGCATGTTTCTCATCCACGCCTGCACGGAAACACACTTCGTGCCATGAACACATAATAATATTAAAACAATGGTACTACATAACTCTTCTTGCTTTTACTACCATCCTCATATGATATTGTAAATGAAATGGCACGGCATCACCCTTCGTGCATTACACTCTTCCTCATCAAGCACATATATATCAATAACAAGCGAGGTATGAAGCATGAATAGTATCGAGGAAAGAGATTAAGCGAATATTCCAAATGAACATAAATCACAGCTTTCAAGCCAATAACAATTCAACAAACCACAAGAACCTTATTTGTCAAGTATCTCAACAAATCTTAAAACAATGATCTTCAACTCAAGTATGGAATCCGATATCTGAAGAATAACAGTCATAGTGATGTATTTGTGATTAAGTGTACTGACAACCAAATTAAGCACATCAATAAATTCACAAAAAGTCTGTCAATTTTTAATCAAGTTATAATAACCTAAATCATGGTTTCTAGCATTTAACTTCATATTCATATTTATCTAGAAGTCAAGTAAAATACGAAGCAAGAAGGTCACATAATCCTACTAGGCACAAATAATCGTATAATCTACCCCCAAGTATGATTAACCCTGGCACATGCATATACACTCGTCACATCATATATGCATCACCCTCGCATGTAGTAAACAATATCAATTAGTTGGAAAAAATTTCCCAACAAATTTAGACAAGAAACTTACCTCAAACAAGCCAAATCGATACACTAGAAGCGCCATCTCGCTCTAATCGACCTCCAAATGGCTCGAAACTAGCCGAAAGCAACTCAAAATCATCAAATAATTCCATAGGAAGCAAACCCAAACGATAAAGGTCAAATATTTAATCAAATATCCAAAGCCAACAAAAAACTCAAACTCAAGCCCGCTCCTAAAAACCCGACAAAACTCACAAAATCTGACTATCCATTTAATTACGATTCTAACCATACTAATTTCTCATAAATCCGACTCTGAATCGATGTTCAAAATTCAAAAATTCACTTTAGGAATGTTTAGGAAAAAAACCCCATTTCTCTTTGTAAGGCCCCTTAAAAATTTCTACTCAAAACCTGAAAGCTCGTAGTACCAAGGTGGATAGGCCTAGTTAGGATATGTTTCTACTCAATCCCCATTTCTTTAGGATATGTTTCTAGGGCTCTCTGACAGGTGGATAGGCCTAGTTACAAAGGAAACTCTGGCGAAATTTTTGAAAATTTAGGGAGTTAGCCAAATTTGGGGCTGTGGATATGTTTCATGTTGTGAAAAGCTGAGGTTGCATAAAAATTTCTAATAAGTGAACCTTGATCCTCATTCAAGGATGAATGATCTTAAGTGGGGCAGGATGTAAGGCCCCGTGAAATTTTTTGCTCAAAACCCAAATGCTCATATTGCCGAGTTAGGTTTAAATGTTAGAGATTCCAACCACACTCACTGCAGTTCGGACCCTTTGGATTGATCTGTGCATTAAAAAGTTAAGGAACAATGTTTTCCAAAAAAGTGCGTTTCTGCGGTTCATTATGCGCTCGCAGAATAGCTATGCGGACTACATAGTCGTCGCAGGGTTAGATAGTTTGATGGTTAATTTGAGGTCAACTATGCGGCCAATTATGCGATCGCATAATCAATATGCGGGACACATAGTCATCGCATAATCGGCTTGGAATTTTTGTGAGGGACAGTTCTAGGGTGCATTATGCGATCGCAGAATAGGTGTGCGGGCTGCATACCCGGGAAGTTTGTTCAGGTTTTTGGGCCCATTTTCGCGGTCCATTATGCGGGCTGCATGTCCATTATTCAATTGCATATGCGATCACAGATCATGTCAGGGCTCCTATTTTCTAACTTTTAAAACCCGACCCCATCCCATTAAAAAACACCCCATTAGACCCCTTTTAAGATATTTTTCTGCAACAAAAAGTGAGAGGGGAAATTCTAGAGAGAGAGGGTGATCTTTATCAAATTTAGTATGTGTGGTCAACATGAGCTATGTGCTAAATTCCTAAATGTCAAGTCAAGGTTACATTGTGATTTATATGCCGAACTAGATGAATTCCTCTCTATGATTATAACTTAAATTGCTTTTGTATGTGACTATGATCTTAAATGGCAAGGTTAACGTTGAAAATGGGAATAAAGGGAAACGTGAGTTATGGAATGTATTAATTGTGGCCCCAAGTGCCTATGAACTAATACATGTGAAACCAAAGATTGAAGTAAGATGATTAACGGAAAAGGGTAACGTCTTGGTGAGACGGCTTAGCCGATCGGGCCGTGATTGGACGCAATGTTATACACACATGGTGGTAATGTATTGATAATTGAAATTAGAAAGTGAGAATGAAATAAGGGTAATGTCTTGGTAAGACGGCTTAGCCGATCGGGCCGTGATCAGACTCCGCTCAAAGAAGCGGTGGTATTGTGGATGATGATGCAAAAAAATGGAATGCCCCAACCTAAAATTTTGAAAACTATGTGAACTTTTTATATTGCTGACGTGGTGTTTGTTTGAAGCTTTGTAGTCCTTATGATTTCTTTTTACTCTTGTATGTTTGTTCTTTCTAATAGGATGGTGTTTGTTTATACATACTAGTACTATTCCATGGTACTAACGTCCCTTTTTTCCGGGGGCGCTACATTTTTGAATGAATGTAGGTGGCTCCATAGCGGATAGTGTCGATCGCGCGTAGCGGAGTATCCTCCGCTCAAAGTATTGGTGAGCCCCCCTTTTCTCCTTCAAGGGGTTATGTTGTACATCTTTTGTTGTAGACTTCTACTTTTGAGGTATAGCTGGGGCCTTGTTGTCGGCGTTGTCATAATTGTCTTTTGTATCCTTAGAGGCTCCGTAGACGTTTGTGTGGGTTGTGTTCGGATGTCGGATGGGACAATGTACTGTATAGTAATTCTAAACTCTAGTTCTTCTAAATGGTAACTGTATGAAATCTTAAAATCTTAACCACGACATAAGGTTCATGATATGAAAATAAATTAACAATGTTGAATGTACAATTTTGCTATTGTCTAAATAAACGAAAGCATGGTTTCTTAATCATATTGAGCTGGGTAGAAATTGTTAAAAAGGCTTGCTCTTTTGGGTTCACTCTATTGAGCGCCGGTCGTGCCCCCGAGGTTGGGGCGTGACAAACTTGGTATCAGAGCGTAAGGTTATGAAGTGTCCTAGGATGTCTCGAAGCCGTGTCTAGTCGAGTCCTTCTTATCGGTGTGTAGTCGACCACATCTATAAGTTGGAGGCTACTTGGGCATTTAGGAATAACACCCTTCTTTGATATTCTGGATCTTACGGCAACACTTGTTACGAAATTATTCCCTCTCTAACTAGTGCATTGTTCTATCTTTCAGTAAATGGCACCTAAGAAGAAAGCGAGAATTGGCCAAGGAGCCAATGCCACCTCAGGTGTGGCTGATGAATCACTGCTTGATACTATGGGTGAGAGTAGTCGCCCTGCTATCACCTTGTCGGGTTCTCCTATTCCAAAGCAGACTACCCCAGTTCCTACATCTGTGGAGGATACTGCTATCCCTCCCATTGATACTCTTGTTCCACCTCCAGCCCCAACTTCCCGTTCTGGTATTTCTGATGGGGATCTTAGGGGAGCTATTCAGATGTTGACTCAGCTAAGGGCCTCTCAGGCCTAGAGGTCAAATGTTGCACCCAGTTCATCTAGCCAGCAAGTGGATTCCACTAGTTTCAGGGTGAATAGATTTTTTCAGTTAGACCCTCTAGTGTTTGCGGGTGCCAATCCAAAAGAAGACCCTCGGGATTTTATTGATGAGATGTACAAGACCCTCAGGGTTATGCATGCAACTGAGACAGAGGGAGTAGATTTGGTCACCTATCGTCTGAAAGGGGTGGCATATTCGTGGTTTGAGTTGTGGGAAGATTCCCGTGAGAAGGGGAGCCCTCCAGCGAGTTTGTTGATGCCTTTATAGATCATTTCCTGCCTGCTGAGAGAAGGTTAGCTCGAGCAGCAGAGTTTGAGAACCTGAGGTAGGGTAGCAGAAGTGTGTGGGAGTACCATATGGAGTTTGCCCGCCTGTCCAAGTATGCTATTCACATGTTGCCCACAATGGAGGCCAGGGTGTGCCAGTTTGTTTAGGGCCTTAATCCTTTGACTATTAATGAGGCTTCTACAGCTGCATTGAATTCTGACATGAATTATAGGAAGATGGTGGCATTTTCTCAAGCCACAAAGAACCGTAAATTGAAGAACATGATGGAGAGAAAGGGTAACAGAAGGACCCAATCTATGGGCAACATGGATGAGTCACTAGGTGGGGGAAGATCAGCTTTTTGGGGAGGGACATCAGGGCCATCCCAGTCTATTGCACAGTCGTCAGCCAGTGCACTGCCATTAGGGCCCAACTAGCAGCAGCAGTGGAGTCGTTTCAGGCCCACTCAGGGCAATAGAGGATCCCATCAGTGGGGTCGGTTGGGAGGGGGATCCCAGCAGCAGTAGAGGTCCCCATACCCCAAGTGCGGGAAGATGCACTCAGGGATTTGCTACTTGTAGTTACCCGTATGCTATGGATACAGGATGAGGGGCCACATTCAGAGGAATTGTCATACATCCCGCCAAGGTGCGGGTAGGGGCACAACACAGTCATCCAGTCCAGCAGTTGCTACACCTTCATCCCCCTCTCCAGCTCGAGGTACCCCAACACCCGCGGGGCAAGGTGCAGCTAGGGGTGGTGTGCATAATTCGTGAGGACCCAGCCGGTTCTATACCATGAGTGGCCGCCAGACTGCAGAGGCTTCTCCAGATGTTGTTACAGGTATTCTGACTGTCCAATCTCATGATGTGTACACTTATTGACCCCAGTTCCACCTTGTCCTATGTTACCACTTTTGTTGCTATGAAATTTGGGATAGAACCAAAACAGCTTCATGAACCATTCTCGGTATCTACTCTGGTGGGTGAGCCTATTATGACGGCACGAGTTTATAGAGGTTGTGTTATCACGGTACGTGGTAGGGATACCATCTCCGATCTCATTGAATTGGGGATGGCCGATTTTGATCTAATAATGAGAATGGATTGGCTATATTCATGTTTTGCCAAATTTGATTGTTGTACTAGGACTATGAGGCTTGAGTTTCCTAATGAGGCCATTGTTGAATGGAAGGGAGATAATCTAGTGCCTAAAGGTCGATTTATTTCTTACCTTAAGGCCGCAAAGGTGATCAAGAAGGGGTGTATCTATCATTTAGTTAGGGTTACAGACATTGATGCCAAGGCACCTAGCCTCGAGTCCGTACCAGTTGTGAATGAATTTTTGGATGTCTTTCTAGATGAGCTCCCTGGGATTCCACCAGACAGGGAGATTGATTTTGGGATCGATATGATGCCAGGCACGCAGCCTATATCAATTCCACCTTACAGAATGGCACCGGTAGAATTGAAAGAGCTAAAGGAACAATTGAAGGATTTTCTAGAAAAGGGTTTCATCCGGCCGAGTGTGTCACCGTGGGGCGCACCGGTCTTGTTTGTAAGAAAGAAAGATGGGTCGCTACGGATGTGTATTGACTACCGGCAACTCAACAAAGTCACAATCAAAAATAAATATCCTCTACCAAGAATAGATGACGTGTTTGATTAATTGCAAGGTGCTACGTGTTTTTCGAAAATTGACTTACGGTCCGGGTATTGACAATTGAAGATAAGGGAGTAGGATATTCCAAAAATAGCCTTCAGGACTCGGTATGGGCACTTTGAATTTCTGGTGATGTCTTTTGGTCTCACAAATGCCCCGGCGGCTTTCATGGATCTTATGAATTGAGTCTTCAAGCATTTTCTAGACTCCTTTGTGGTAGTGTTTATTGACGATATTCTTGTGTATTCCTGAAGTCGGGAGGACCATACTGACTATCTCAGGGCAGTTCTGTAGACTCTTGAGCAACATCAATTGTATGCAAAGTTTTCAAAATGTGAATTTTGGCTTGAATCTGTCGCATTCTTGGGTCATGTCGCATCCGGGGAAGGAATTATGGTTGATCCTCAAAAGATTGCAGCAGTGAAGAATTGGCCTAGACCTACCACTCCAACAGAAATTCGCAGTTTCTTAGGTTTGGCTGGGTACTATAGGAGATTTGAGGGGTTTTCTACTCTTACCTCTCCATTGACTGAATTGACGCAGAAAACAGTTAAATTCCAATGGTCCAATGCTTGTGAAAGGAGTTTCCAAGAATTGAAATCAAGATTGACTACAACACCGGTATTAGCCCTGCCAGAGGGTACAGAGGGATTTGTGGTGTATTGTGATGCCTCAAGGATCGGGCTTGGGTGTGTGTTAATGCAACACGGAAAGGTCATAGCCTACACTTCTAGGCAACTCAAGAATCATGAAAAGAGCTACCCAACCTATGACTTAGAGCTTGCGGCAGTGGTGTTTGCGCTAAAGATTTGGCGACACTATTGGTATGGAGTCCATGTGGATGTATTTACGGACCACAAGAGCCTTTAATATATTTTCAAGCAGAAGGAATTGAATCTGAGACAGAGAAGATGGCTAGAGTTACTCTAAGACTGACATTGATATTCTCTATCACCCGGGAAAGGCTAATGTTGTGGCGGATGCTCTTAGTCGAAAATCTATGGGAATCTTGGCTCAGTTAGAGGCATATCAGAGGTCGTTGGCCAGGGAGGTTCACCAGTTAGATAGTTTGGGAGTTTTCCTTGCGGACTCTAATGAAGGAGGAGTGATTCTACAGAATAGGGCTGAATCATCGCTTGTAGCAGAGGTGAAGGAGAAGCAATTCGACGATCCACTATTAGCACAACTGAAAGAGGGGATTCATAAACACAAGACTACAACTTTTCCCTTGGCATGGATGATGGTACCTTACGGTAACAAGGTCGCCTATGTGTTCTAGATATTGACGGTCTTCAAGAAAGGATCATGGCAGAAGCTCACACTTCCAAATATTCCGTGCACCCAGGGTCTACGAAAATGTATCATGATCTCAAGGATGTTTATTAGTGGAACAACATTAAAAAAAAGGTAGAGGACATTATGGCAAAATGTCCGAACTATTAGCAAGTGAAGGGCGTACATCAAAGGCCTAGTGGATTGGCCCAAAGCATAGAAATTCCAATTTGGAAATAAGAGATGATCAACATGGATTTTCTGGTAGGTTTACCACGCACTCCGTGCAAGTTCGACTCAATTTGGGTGATCGTGGACCGACTCACAAAATCAGCACACTTCTTGCCAGTTAAATCTACCGACACATCGGAACAGTATGCTCAGTTGTATATCAAGAAAATAGTTAGGTTGCATGGTATTCCAGTCTCAATCATTTCAGATTGAGGGGCTCAATTCACGGCCAACTTTTGGAAGAAATTTCAGCAAGGTTTGGGCACACAGGTAAATCTTAGCACAACTTTTCACCCTCAGACCAACGGACAAGCAGAGCGGACTATTCAGATGCTTGAGGGCATGTTGTGTGCTTGTGTTCTCGATTTCAGGGGTAGTTGGGATGATCATTTTCCACTTATAGAGTTTGCTTATAATAACAGCTTCTATGTTAGTATCCAGATGGCGCCATTTGAAGCATTGTATGGTAGGAGATGTAGGTCTCCCATTGGGTTGTTCGAGGTTGGAGAAGTGGAATTGATAGGGTCGGACCTTGTACATCGGGCCATGGAGAGAGTCAAAATGATTAAGGAGAAGTTGAAAACTGCTCAGAGTCGCCAAAAGTCTTATTCGGACGTTCGTCGTAGAGATTTGGAGTTCAAAGAAGGTGATTGGTTATTTTTGAAGGTTTCCCCTATGAAGGGTATCATGCGGTTTGGAAAGAAAGGAAAATTGAGTTCGAGGTATGTCGGACCGTACAGAATCATTCAGAGGATTGTTCAGGTGGCGTACAAGCTCGAGCTGCCACCCGAGATGTCATTGGTACACCCAGTCTTCCATGTGTCTATGTTGAAGAAGGTAGTGGGAGATCCATACACTATTGTGCCAGTTGAAACTATTGAGGTTAATGAGGAACTGTCATATGAAGTATTTCCAGCTGCCATTCTTGACAGACAAGTCCGGAAATTGAGAAATAAGGAAATTGCCTCTGTAAAAGAGTTATGGCGGAAACACCAGGTTGAGAAAGCCACTTGGGAAGCCGAGGAAGAAATGAGAAAGAAGTACCCACATTTGTTTGTATAGCCATGTAATAGCTTTTTATGCATTTGGTCTCTATGAACTTTTATTTTTTGATTTGATCTATGTAAAATTGTTCTGTCTTGGTTATATGTTGCCTATGCAGCCATGGTTGGTGTCGTACAAGTTATGTTGTGTCTTTGGAACATGTATATGCTGTTAGGATATGTTTCTGGGGCTCTCTGGCAGGTGGATAGGCCTAGTTACAAAGGAAACTCTGGCGAAATTTTTGGAAATTTAGGTAGTTAGCCAAATTTGGGGCTGTGGATATGTTTCATGTTGTGAAAAGCTGAGGTTGCATAAAAATTTCTAATAAGTGAACCTTGATCCTCATTCGAGGATGAATGATCTTAAGTGGGGCAGGATGTAAGGCCCCGTGAAATTTTTTGCTCAAAACCCAAACTCTCATACTGCCGAGTTAGGTTTATATGTTAGAGATTCCAACCACACTCACCGCGGTTCGGACCCTTTGGATTGATCTGTGCATTAAAAAGTAAAGGAACAATGTTTTCCAAAAAGTGCGTTTCTGCGGTTCATTATGCACTTGCAGAATAGCTATGCGGACTACATAGTCGCCGCAGGGTCAGACAGTTTGATGGTTAATTTGAGGTCAACTATGCGGCCAATTATGTGATCGCATAATCAATATGCGGGCCGCATAGTTACCGTATAATGCCCTTGGAATTTTTGTGAGGGGCAGTTCTAGGGTGCATTATGCGACCGCAGAACAGGTGTGCGAACCGTATTTCTGTCGCATACCCGAGTAGTTTGTTCAGGTTTTTGGGGCCATTTTTGTGGTCCATTCTCCATTATTCAATTGCATATGCGATCACAGATCATGTCAGGGCTCCTATTTTCTAACTTTTAAAACCCGACCCCATCCCATTAAAAAACACCCCATTAGACCCCTTTTAAGATATTCTTCTGCAAAAATAGTGAGAGGGGAAGTTCTAGAGAGAGAGATGGTGATCTTCATCAAATCCCCACTCAATTCTTGCCTAAACCCTTGAAGATTATCAAATAAAATTTGTTAGGCCTTCACCCCAAGAGGTAAGAACTTGAGCCCTAACCTTTGGTTTCGAAATTCACACTAGAACAAGTAATTAGCTTGGGGTTCATGGGTATAAGAATGGATTTTCTTGCATGAATAAAAAATAATATGGTATGGGGAGGTTGTGTACTAAAAAGATAGCAATTATGGTGTAAAATGATAGAAATCTCTCACAAAAGAGTCCTAAAATCATTGTGCACACTTAGTGCTTGATAATATACTTAAATGAGCTAGAATCTTATTCAAGTCTCTAATTCTTGGTTCAGTTCGTAATTTTCATAAAATAGATCGAAGTTGCTAGGAAATTCCAGAATTTACTATAAGGATTTAAGGAAAGCTCTATTGAGGTATGTATGGCTAAAACCCCCTCCTCTTAGAAATTGAGCCTCCATGGTGCCCGTGCAAATATTGTAAGTCCGAAATTTGATTGATGTAGTACTTGTTATGTCAAATGAATTGATGTTGTGAAAATGTATGTGGAAGGTGGTTCTCCATGTGTTTAATGTGTTATTCTTTGTAAATTGAGGATGTGTGGTGAACATGAGCTATGTGCTAAATACCTAAATGTTAAGTCAAGGTTACATTGTGATATATATGCCGAACTAGATGAATTCCTCTCTATGCTTATAACTTAAATTGCTTTTGTATGTGCCTATGCTCTTAAATGGGAAGGTTAATGTTAAAAATGGGAATAATGGGAAACGTGAGTTACGGAATGTGGTAATTGTGGCCCCAAGTTCTTATGAACTAATCCATGTGAAACCAAAGATTGAAGGGAGATGATTAACGGAAAAGGGTAACGTCTTGGTGAGACGGCTTAGCCGATCGGGTCGTAATCGGATGCCATAGTATGCACACATGGTGGTAATGTGTTAATAATTGAAACTGGAAAGTGAGAATGAAATAAGGGTAACGTCTTGGTAAGACGTCTTAGCCGATCGGGCCGTGATCAGACTCTGCTCAAGGAAGCGGTGGTATTGTGGATGATGATGCAACAATATGGAACGCCCCAACCTAAAATTTCGGAAACTATGTAAAAACTATGTTAACCTTTTATATTGCTGACGTGGTGTTTGTTTAAAGCTTTGTAGTCCTTATTATTTCTTTTTACTCTTGTATGGTTGTTCTTTCTAACAGGATGGTGTTTAGTTATGCATACTAGTACTATTCCATGGTACTAACGTCCCTTTTGTCGGCGCTACATTTTTGAATGAATGTAGGTGGCTCTATAGCGGATAGTGTCGATCGCGCATAGCGGAGTATCCTCTTCTCAAAGTCTTGGTGAGCCCCCCCCCCTCCTCCAAGGGGTTATGTTGTATATCTTTTCTTGTAGACTTCCACTTTTGAGGTATAGCCGGGGTCTTTTGCCGGTGTTGTCATAATTGTCTTTTGTATCTTTAGAGGCTCCGTAGATGTTTGTGTGGGTTTTGTTCGGATGTCGGATGGGACAATGTATTGTATAGTAATTCTAAACTCTAGTTCTTCTAAACGGTAACTGTATGAAATCTTAAAAACTTAACCACGACTTAAGGTTTGTGATATGAAAATGAATTAATAATGTTGAATGTACGATTTTGCTATAGTCTAAATAAACGAAAGCATGGTTTCTTAATCGTATTGAGCTGGATAGAAATTGTTAAAAAAGGCTTGCTCAGTTGGGTTCACTCGATTGAGCGCCGGTCGCGCCTCCCCAGGTTGGGCGTGACACTCTTTAAAAATCATCAATCAAATATAAAAAACGAATATATATTCATGAAATATAATCAAAACCGTGTAGAAAACACTTACCCCAATCCATGTGGTAAAAATCACCCCCAAAACCGCCCAAATCCGAGCTCCATAGCTTAAAATATGATAAAATGTCTGAAACCTTCGAAATAGAGTACTTTATAAAAACTTCCCAAGTATACTCTTCGCGATCGCGGAACCTCCATCGTGATTGCGATGTACAGACTCCACTGCCCTCAAATTACTCTTCGCGTTCTTGGCACATTCCTCGCGAACGCGATTCTGAGCTGAAATAGAACTTCGTGAACGCGACACCCTCTTTGAAAACGCGATGAAGGAGACCTCTAGCTCCAGCTCCGAGCTCACACTACGCGACCGCGATTCCATATTCGCGAATGCAAAGAACGCAAACACGTTCAACCATTTCTTCGTGATCGCGAAGAACAATCGAGATATCAGCAAATAGCAGAAACTAGCAATTCCAAGCCAATCCGGAGCGAGTTGAAACTTCCGCGAAACGCACTCGAGCCCCTCGCGACCCCATACGAACATACCAACAAGTCCCAAAACATAATACAGACCTACTCGGGGCCTCAAATCACCTATAACAACATCAAAACCATGAATCGTACCTCAAATCAAACTTAATGAACCTTGAAACATTCAATTTCCAAAACTCGTGTCTATCCATATTAAATCAACTCGGAGTGGCCACAAAATATTCACCCAAATCCCGAATGACATAGCGAAGCTATTCCAATTCTCAGAACCACAATCCGAACCCGATATAATCAAATTCAACTTTCGGTCAAACCTATGAACTTTCCAAACCTTCACAATGCCAACTTTTGGCAATTAATGCCAAAACCTTCAAGAAACATCCAAATGCAAATCCGGGCATACAACCTGGTCCAAAATCACCATTCGGACCTAACAGAACCATCAAAGCTCTGATCCAAGATCAAATACACAAAAGTTAAACATGGTCAAGTCCACAAACTTAAAACTTCTAACATCAGCTTCATTCTTCCAAATCAATCTTGAATTACCTAAAAACGAAAACTGACGATTCGCACAGGTCATAATACATCATATGAAGCTACTCAAGGCTTCAAATAGCTAAACAGAATGCAAATGCTTAAAATAACCAGTTGGATCATTACATCCTTCCCCACTTAAACATATGTTGGTCCTAGAACGTGCCAAGAGTCGTTCCAATGCCTTCAACTCACTGCATGAGCTTAATGTACGCATACCCGTGGGTGATCCCGCGTCACCCTAATCCCGCGTTAAACCAATTTCCATCATCCAAAATTTATTATAAGACATAATTCTCACATCCATACACCGTATAAGTCTGAAAAAATTGTACCAAGCCATAACCATAACCCAAGATGTAATCGCATAATAACCACATAACTCAGATACTCACATCAATAACTGTTGACCACAATAGCTACCCAAAAACGAATCTAGTACCAGTAGTAAATGCCAATAACCGTAATGACAAAGTGGGAAATACATAGGTAGCAATAACAAACAAGGAAGTACATATGGACAACGATAACAAACGATGTGGGAGGTATAGAAGTAATGATAGCAATTAAGATAGAAAACAAAAATTTACTAACTAATATGGTAGAAGGCTTAGATGTAGACATAACAAACATGTAGGAAAGCATGATCTTTATAAGTTAAGCAAATAGAAGTCATGGATAACTAACATGGTAGAAGGTTGAGATCTAGATATAACAAATATGAAGGAAAGCATGATCTTTATAAGCTAAGCAAATAGAAGGCATGGCTAACTAACATGATAGAAAGCTTATACAAAAAGTGCAATAATTGCGATATGGCATAGATGTAAATATGACAAACAAGAAGGAAAGCATGGTATTTACAAGTTAAACAGATAGAAGGCATGGATAATATGGAAACAATTGATGTAAAGGACCAAGGCAAAACAACAACGACAAGTCACATAGAAAACATAGGTGCAACAGTAACAACTCAATATAAAGGCATGAATTATACACAAGATATCAGAATATAATGCATGTTTCTCGTCTTCGCCTGCACGGAAACACCCTTTGTGCCATGAACACGTAATAATATAAAAAAAATGGCATTGCATCACCCTTCGTGCTTTTACTCCCATCCTCACATGATACTGTAAATGAAATGGCATAGTATCACCCTTCGTACTTACACTCTTTGTCATCAAGAACATGTATATCAATAACAAGCAAGGTATGAAGCATGACTAGCATCGAGGAAAGTGATTAAGCTTTCCAAATGAACATAAATCATAGCTTTCAAGCCAATAACAATTCAACAAACCTCAAGAACCTTATTGTTCATGTATCTCAACAAATATCAAAACAATTATCTTCAACTCAAGAATTGAATCCAATATCTCAAGAATAACGGTCATAGCGATGTAATTGTGATTAAGTGTAATGACAACCAAATTTAGCACATCAATAATTTCACAAAAAGTCCGTCAATTTTTAATCAAGTTATAATAACCTAAATCATGGTTTCTAGCATTTGACTTCATATTCATATTAATCTAGAATTCAAGTAAAATACGAAGCAAGAAGGTCACATAATCCTACTAGGCACAAATAATCGTATAATCTACCCCCAAACATGATTAACCCTGGCACATGCATATACGCTTGTCACATCATATATGCATCACCCTCGCATGTAGTAAACAATATCAATTAGTAGGAATAATTTTTCCAACAAAGTTAATGAATAAACTTACCTCAAACAGGCCAAATCAATACACTAGAAGTGCCATCCCGCTCAAATCGACCTCCAAACGGCTCAAAACTAGCCAAAAGCAACTCAAAATCATCAAATAATGCCATAGGAAGCAAACCCAACCGATAAAGGTCAAATCTTTAATCAAATATCCAAAGCCAACAAAAAAAGTGAAACTCAATCCCGCACCTCAAAACCCGACAAAACTCAGAAAATTCGACTCTGAATCGATGTTCAAAATCAAAAAAATCACTTTAGGAATGTTTTGACAAAAACCCCCAATTTCTCTTTTGAAATAATCAATCAAATATAAAAAATGAAGATAGATTCATGAAATATAATCAAAACCAAGTAGAAAATACATACCCAAATCCATGTGGTGAAAATCGCCCAAATCTGAGCTCCATAGCTCAAAATATGATAAAATGTCTGAAACCTTCAAAATAGAGTATCTTATAAAAACTGCCCAGGTATACTCTATGTGATCGCGGAACTAACATCACTATTGCAAAGTACAAACTCCACTGCCCTCAGATTACTCTTCGCGTTCGCGGCACATTCCTCGGGAATGCGACTCACAACTGACCCAAAACTTCGTGAACGCGGCACCCTCTATGCAAACGCGATGAAAAAGACCTCCAGCTCCAGCTTCCAACTCACCTTAATCGATCGCGATTCCACATTCGCTAATGCGAAGAACGCGAACATGGTCGACCAGTCGCGAACGCAATGAAGGAAATCCCCAAGGTCCATTATTTACTACATGATCGCGATAGTTTCTTCGCGATCGCGAAGAATAACTGAGACGTCAACAAACAGCACAAACTAACAACTCCAAGGCAATCCGGAATGAGCCAAAACTACCGTAAACTCACCTAAGCCCCTCGGGACCCCATACGAATATACCAACAAGTCCCAAAATATAATATGCACTTACTCGGGGCCTCAAATTACATATAACAACATCATAATAGCGAATCATACCTCAAATAAAACTTAATGAACTTTTGAACTTTCAACTTCCAAAACTCGTGTCGAACCATATCAAATCAGCTCGGAGTGACCTAAAATTGTTCATACAAATCCCAAATGAGATAACGAAGCTATTCCAATTCCCGGAATCACAATCCGAACCCGATATCATCAAAGTCAACTCCCGATCAAACCATTGAACTTTCCAAACTTTCAAATTGCCAACTTTCACCAATTAACACCAAAACCTTCAGGAAACATCCAAATGTAAATCCGGGCATGCACCAAGGTTCAAAATCACCATTAGGACCTAACACAACCATCAAAACTCTAATCCGACATCAAATACACAAAAGTCAAACTTGATAAACTCCACCAACCTAATGGTTCTAACATCAGCTTCATTCTTCCAAATCAATCTTGAATCACCTGAGAACCAAAACTGACGATTCGCACAGGTCATAATACATCATATGAAGCTACTCAAGACTTCAAATAGCTAAATGGAATGCAAATGCTTAAAATGACTGATTGGATCGTTACATCCTCCCCCACTTAAACATATGTTCGTCCTCGAACATGCCAAGAGTCGTTCCAATGCCATCAAATCAATGCATGAGCTTAATGTACGCATACCCGTGGGTGATTCCGTGTCACCCTAATCCATATAAGTCTGCCAACCGAGCATAACTGAAAATTCTTCTTTCAACCTAATCCATAAACCTTGGAACCCAATTTCCAACATTCAGAATTTATTATAAGACCTAATTCTCACACCTATACACCGTGGAAGTCTGAAAAAACTTTACCAAGCCATAACCCTAACCCAAGATGTAATCACATAATATACCACATAATTCTGATACTCACAACAATAACTTTTGACCACAATAGCTGCCCAAAAATGAATCTGGTGCCGGTAGTAAATCTCATATCAAATAAAACCTCAATCAAAACCATCGTACACTGTCGATGGTGGAAGAAACACACAAAAACTCATAACCACTTATTAGATCAACAAGTTATGAAGCTTTCATGTCCGACAAGGACTATAGCCAAATTCTAAGCATAAATATGGTATAATTATCCTAAAAGTTCCTCATCCCAATACGATTGTGCAAATCTCAATTCTAGAAATCTCATATTCGCCAATACAGGTAACCCAACCGACAACTTGCACCAAAAGCCATACGGAGCCCCAGACAAACCGTTCCATACACCAAACAAGTAATAATTCATACATGACATATAACAGCAAGAAAGTTTAATAAAAAGAAAGGCTACTAAGTAAATTAAGCAGGCGGGGTAATATTAACATCTTACTATGAACTATTTTCAGCAAAGTAAAAGAAAAACACACGAAATAAGCATAAGAAGTTACATCTCATTTGTCACGCCGCGGCACGCAATCCGATCCAATCATATCAATCTACATAGGGGTACCCATCAAGCCAAAATTCTCAGGCTGACTAATCACAAGTGTGACAACATCAAGCACGATAGAGTGCGCAAATATAATTATGGAAGGTGATTAGGCATAAACAGTACAGAGAAAGACAAGCACAACTACGGTGTAATACACAGATTAACATCACGAGAGACATATTTCCCATAACACTATAAGGCCTAAATGGAATTACAATATGTGTGTGAATAATCATGTAACCTTCACAACCCGTTATAGCATAAGAGAGAAACACATAAAATAGAACAAGGTGAAAATAACATCCATTCTGCCCGATGATGTACATATGGTAATAGCTGCAAGAGCAAGCAAATCCGATCTGATATAGCATACACATTCTCATTAGGCTCACAAATAATCCCCAAACTAGGTTTCAATCATTCCTAAACAGGTAAATAACATTCCAAAAATCTATAGAAACCTTTCCATAACACATAACATCAATTATCCAGTCCTCAAAATTTCTTCACAATTCGCAATTAAGGAATAGTCTGCCAACAAGAAAATCCAGTCTCTGAACCTCATGAATACCAGAATCTCCATATCTGATCTCAACATCATTACTCAAATGGAAATATTCGACTCATACTCCATCATATTACAGAAAAATACCCACAAGTCAAAACATAAAACTCCTGCCAACATGCGCACTCTCATCCGATGATATCGAAGTGTTAACATTCTCTTAAACAAGTGAAATCGTCTGTGTCATCAAGAACTCATATCCTTCCCATTAAAACTAAACTTGCAACCTATGGCTCGCAACTTGTAACCCCACAAGGCGCACCACAAGTAACATGCTAACTCGTGAAAATACAAAAATCTCATAATCAACTTTGAACCACATGCAAGTTGAACACCTCATCAACAGAGAACCTTTCATTTAACTTAATTCAAGAGAATATCACCACATGCAATACATCTTCTATACCTGTAGAAAACATCAACTCCGGGTCAGGACCATCACCATGGTGAATTCTTCAGAACTCATTAACACATAGTTGAGTCATCGAATATGATCTCCTCTAACTCAACTGAGTCACACAGACTGCCAACCCAAAAGTAACTAACTCTTATATGCTCACTATGAAGGAACCTTCTGCAAATCTGAAGCTGTTTCTTGCATTTCTCCAATATTGCCATGTAGAATCATTCTTGACATAGAAATATCGTTGATCCGACCACCATCCACTACCAATCTCAAGCCCTATATCCATACACAAATTTAAGAATCCTTATATGCCACATATGATCTGGAACTCATCAAAACCTTCCCGTTGGACTTTCACCTTACTTTGATTTGCAGTACACAACCAATACACACCGAGCAACCCACGTTTCACCAGCACATGACTATTCAAAGAAAAAACAAAGCAATCTCTCAGCCCAAAAATTGATACAACACATGATCCTTCAATCCGATCGTCATTACCAGACCCTCCCACTTAGCTCGCAGCCATATAACACATCATCGCTAATCCAAAGTTCCATATATTCATAGCTACCCCGATCTCGCATGGCTATTTAGCTGAATACTTCAAAAATTTATGCAATACTGGTCATAGAACACTCTGAATACTCTGCCAAACGCTTACCCATCCTTGCAATAGTCAAATAAACTTTCCCAAATGAGCGACTGAAAGATCTATCACTGCATCTTCTCCCAAGACTAGACAACACCTCGCAACGATAATCAAGAATCCATAGCCCTTTGTAATCCATCCTCAGCATCACAAACTATGGGCGCAGTGAATACCGAGTACGTAACATCGCATATGAACGAATATGAAGAATCAAAATCATAGGTTTCAAGCTGAAACAAGGCCGCACAATGAGGAACAAAAGAAGAAGATTTTCTTAAATGCCCTGTAGCCTCTCAAAGATAGGTATGGACATCATATCGATCAGCAAGACTCTATTAGACACTTGCTCATGACTTGTAGAACCTACAAACCTAGTGCTCTAATACCAACTTGTCATGACCCAAAATACACTAGTCATGATGACACCTAACCTAACCCGCTAGGTAAGCCAAATAAGAACCAACAAAATCCAAATGAGATTTATAACAAAATAGTGAAGAATTATATGAAAATATATACAATAACCCAAGGACTAGTAGCACAACTCATGAGCTTCTAATACTCTAAATTTACAAAAGCTGGTACGAAATAAATACATCATATGTTTGAAGTTTTCATAAACAGATTAGCAAAATCTAAAGCTAAATTTATAACTTTCATAATGTGAGAAATGTACTCAAGATATCAAATCAAATGGCACGGCAACACTCTTCGTGCATTTATCTCATCCTCACCAAATATATGTATAATAGTACCAACCAGTTGAAAGAAATGCCAATAGCTGTGATGATAAAATGGGATTTACACAAGTAGCAATAACAAACAAGGCAGTACATATGGACAACGATAACAGACTATGTGGGAGGCATAGAAGAAATGATAGCAATTAAGATAGAAAACTAAAATTTTACTAACTAACATGGTAGAATGCTTAGATGTAGATATAACAAACATGAAGGAAGCGTGATCTTTATAAGCTAAACAAATAGAAGGCATGGATAACTAACATGGTAGAAGGCTTAGCTGTAGCTATAAAAAACATGTAGGAAAGCATGGTCTTTATAAGCTAAACTAATAGAAGGCATGGATACCTAACATGGTAGAAGGTTGAGACGTAGATATAACAAACATGAAGGAAAACATGATCCTTATAAGCTAAACAAATAGAAGGCATGGCTAACTAACATGATAGAAGACTTATACAAAAAGTGCAACAATTGAGATACGCATAGATGTAGACATGGCAAACAAGAAGGAAAGCATGATATTTACAAGTTAAACAGAAGAAGGCATGGATAATACGACAACAATTGATGTAAAGGACAAAGGCATAACAACAACGACAAGTCACATAGAAAACATAGGTGCAATAGTAACAGCTTAAGATAAAGGCATAAATGTATACACGAGGAAAATATATCAGAAAATAATGGATGTTTCTCATCCTCAGCTGCACGGAAATACTCTTTGTGCCATGAACACATAATAATATAAAACAATCGCACTGCATCACCCTCCGTGATTTTACTCCCATCCTCACATGATATTATAAATGAAATGGCATGGCATCACCCTTCATGCTCTACACTCTTCCTCATAAAGCACATGTATATCAATAGCAACCAAGGTTTGAAGAATGAATAGCAACGAGGAAAGTGATTAATCGAATATTCCAAATGAAGATAAATCATAGCTTTCAAGCCAATAACAACTCAACAAACCTCAAGAACATTATTGTTCAAGTATCTCAACAAATCTTAAAACAATGATCTTCAACTCAAGTATGGAATCTGATATCTCAAGAATAAAGATCATATCGATGTATTTGTGATTAAGTGTAATGACAACGAAATTTAGCACATCAATAATTTCACAAAAATTCTGTCAATTTTTAATCAAGTTATAATAATCTAAATCATTGTTTCTATCATTTAACTTCATATTCATATTAATCTAGAAGTCAAGTAACATATGAAGCAAGAAGGTCGCATAATCCACTGCCCTCAGATTAATCATCACGTTCGAGGCGCATTCTTCGCGAAGGCGACTTACAACTAACTCAGAATTTCGTGAATGGGGCACCCTCTACGCGAACACGATGAAGAATACCTCCAGCTCCAACTTCCAGTTCACACTACGCGATCGCGATTCCACATTTGCGAACGCAAAAAACATGAACACAGTCGATCAGTCACGAACGTGATGAAGGAAATCCCAAGTTCCATATATTACTACATCATCGCGACCATTTCTTCACGATCACGAAGAACAACCGAGACATTAGCAAACAGCAGAAACCAGCAACTCCAAGCCAATTCAGAATTAGCCGAAACTACAGCAAAACTCACCTAAGCCCTCGGGACCCTATACGAACATACCAAGCTTAATGAACTTTTGAACTTTCAACTTCCAAAACTCGTGCCGCACCATATCAAATCAACTCGGAATGACCTCAATTTTGCATACAAGACCTAAATGACATAACAAAGCTATTCCAATTCCTGGAACCATAATCTGAACCTGATATAATCAAAGTCAACCCATGGTTAAACCTATGAATTTTCTCAACCTTCAAATTGCCAACTTTTGCCAATTTTTAAAACAAAACCATTATGATCCCAAAATATTCAAGAAACATCCAAATGCAAATACGAGCATACGCCCAGGTCCAAAATCACCATCATACCTAACAGAACCATCAAAACTCCGATCCGAGATCAAATTTACAAAAGTCAAACTTGGTCAACTTCTCCAACTTAAAGCTTCTAACATCAGCTTCATTCTTCCAAATCAATCTTGAATAACCTGAAAATTAAAACTGACTGTTTGCATAGGTCATAATACATTACATGAAGCTACTCAATACTTCAAATAGCTGAACGGAATGCAAATATTCAAAATAACTGATTAGGTCCACTTAAACATATGTTCATCCTGGAACGTGCCAAAAGTCGTTCCAACGTCATCAACTAACTGCATGAGCTTATTGTACGCATACTCGTGGGTTATCCTGCGTCACCCTAATCCATATAATTCCACCAACTCAACATAATTGAAAATTCTTTCTTCAACCAAATCCATAAACCTTGGAACCCAATTTCCAACATTCGAAATTTATTATAAGACCTAATTCTAATATTCATACACTATATAAGTCTAAAAAAAATATACCAAGCCATAATCATAACCCAGATGTAATCACATAGTATACCATATAACTCAAATACTCATAACATTCAATGAAGTTGATGACTTTTGACATTGTATCAACACTTGCAATTTGTTTGATCTTGGGTTGAAAGGGAGTATATAGACATGGTGGAATGGCAGAGCTGAAAAAGATTGTATTTTTAAAAGGTTAGATATGTGTTTGGCTAATATAGAGTTTCAAAATTTATGGACTGGGCTAGAGATCGAGCACTTGTCAAAAGCAGGATATGATCACTGCCCATTGTTGATCACTTTGAATTCAGAAACTACTCCAATCAAGAAGTCATTTAGATTCTTAAATTTTATGACCAAACATGAGACATTTCAGGCAGTTGTTTGAGAAAACTGGCAAGCTGATTTCCATGCTAATCCCTTCATTTTATTTAAGTATACTTATGGGGACATTTTTTAAAAGATGTCCTGTCTAGAGGAGGTGGTGACAGTTCATGAGGCTCAGTTCATATTGAGGCCTACTCTACATACCAGAGAAAAGCTTCAATGAGTGCAAGTAGATCTTTATAAATTTATGGCAACGGAGGAGGAGTTCTGGAGGCAGAAGTCAGGTATGACATGGTTTCAAGAGGGAGATAGAAATACGAAGTTTTTTTACACACAAGTTAGAGGAAGAAGAAAGGAATTGCAATTAAAGAGAATCTAGTCCAGTGATGGTAATTGGCTCGAGGAAAATGAGGAGATAGAAGATGAAGCAGTGAAGTTCTTTTTAGCTCAATTTCATGAAGAAGCTGTTCCTACTGATTTTGGGATTATAGATCATATTAAACAATTGTTGCATAGACAACAGAACCAAGAACTTCTTTAGCAACTAACAAGAGAGGAAGTTAAACAAGTAGTGTACGGTTTGAGTGGTAAAAGTGTTGCGGGTCTTGATGGATTTAATGGCAGTTTCTTTTATTACTGTTGGGATATCATAGGTGAAGATGTGGTGGAGATGGTTAAGGTATTCTTTAATGGTCAAGAACTCCCAAAGTTTGTGACTCATACAAACCTAGTCCTATTATCAAAAAAGAAGGAAGTGACTACCTTTTCAGACATGAGGCCAATTAGCCTTAGTAACTTTATCAACAAAGTGATTTCTAGGGTCATTCATGAGAGGTTAGTTGGTTTTCTTCCTAACATAATCTTTGATGAGCAAGCAGGCTTTGTAAAAGGAAGGAGTATTGTTGAAAATGTGTTGCTAACATAGTAAATAATCACTGACATGAGATTGAGAACTAAGTTAGGCCCTAATGTTGTGATCAAGCTAGATATGATGAAGGCATATCATAGATTATCTTGGTTGTTCTTGACCAATGTATTAAGGAAGATGGGATTTGCTGAAAGATTTATTGGTTTGGTGTTTGGAATCCTCTCCAACAATTTGTATTCAGTTCTTATAAATGGTCAACCTTATGGCTTCTTCAAATACACAAGAGGGGTGAAGTAAGGTGATCCATTATCACCTACTCTATTCATATTGGCAGCTGAGGCCCTTTCAAGGGGTTTAAACTCTCTTCACTTGAACATGTACTTCTGTGGGTTTGAATTGCCTATGCAGATGATATGATTATATTCTCCTCCTCATATGCTATCTCACTTCAACTGATCATGGCAGTATTGCATGCATATGAAGCAGCCTCTGTACAGAAGGTAAACAAGTCTAAATCTATAGTTTATATGCGTCATTCTACTATTGATGTTGGGGTGAGAAAAGTAGAAGAAAGGATCACAAGGATTGGAAGGCAGGATTTTCCTTTTATATATCTAGGATGCCCAATATTCTACACTAGAAGAAAGATGGAATACTATGAAGGGATTATTAACAAAGTTTTGATTAAATTAAAGTCTTGGAAGGGGAAGATATTGTCCATTTAAAGGAAGAGCAGTATTGATCAAACATGTATTGCAAAGCATGCCCATACACTTGTTGTCAGCAGTGAATCCTCCTGCATCTTTGATCAAAAAACTTCATAAGCTCTTTGCAAGATTTTTCTGGAGCAATTCAGTAGATGGGAGAGCTAGACATTGGGCTTCCTGGGATACTTTGTGTTTGCCTTGTGAGGAAGGAGGTGTGGGTTTTAGATCTCTACATGATATGTCTAAAGCTTTGTTTTTTAATCTATGGTGGAATTTTAGAACTAAACCATCTTTTTGGTGTTCATTCATAAGCCAAAAGTATTGTAAAAAGTTAAATGTATTTGTGGTTCCTTGGAGGGGTGGATCACATGTTTGGAGAAAAATGCTAGAGTGTAGGGATCTTGTGGAGCATCAGATTTTATAGAAGCCAAAAATGGGATCATCTCTCTTTTGATTTGATAACTGGACTGGCTTGGGATCTCTATACTTTGTTACACCGCCTGACTTCTTTTGTGATGAGACAATTCATAATGTCTATGATGTTGTGAATAAAGGAAATTGGGATAGGGAGAAAATATATGGCTTGCTGCCTTAAAACTCAGCCACGCATATACTGGAGAATGTTTCTCCTCCTGCTGAACATATTGTATTGGATAAGCCTATTTGGAATCTGAAAACAAAGGGGAACTTCTCTGTCAAAACTGCTTGGGATTATATTAGAAGAAGGAAGGGCACTGCTATAACCTATAAGAATATATGGGTAAAGGGATTGCCATTCAAAATTTCAATCTTTATGTGGAAGTTATGGAGGGATAGGCTACCTTTAGATGATGCAATACGAAGGATGGGGTATTTTATACCTTCCAGGTGCTGGTGTTGTGCAAATCCTGAGGAAGAATCTGTGGCTCATGTGTTTTTTAGATCATATGCTGACAAATAGGTGTGGGGATATTTCTTTGCCCATGTAGGTCTATCATTAGAGAGTTTAAGCTTGCATTAAGCAATTGTAAAATGCTGGATAGTCGAGATAATTCCAATACTCAAACCTATCTTTCAAGCATTACCTTGCATTATAGTTTGGGAGATATGGAAAAGGAGAAATAGAAACAAGCATGGTGATGTTGTATCGATCAATAGGGTGGTGTATCAGATCAGCACTACAAGCCAATCTCTAATCAAGGTGAGGAAGCCAGGTTTACTTAATGTACCACACTGGTGGACAGATATACTTTATATGATGGAGAGATACATGCCTAAGTTGAAGGTTAATAAGGTGATATGGGAGTTTCCTATAGGTGGTTGGGTTAAAATCAATACGGATGGGGCATCAAGGGGAAACCCTGGTAGGAGCTCAATTGGTTTTTGTTTAAGAAATAAGCATGGTGATAATATATATGTTGTGGGAAAAAAGATAGATGAGACTACAAACACGCAAGCAGAGGAACATGCAATACTGGAGGCATTGAGATATTGTATTCAGCATTATATGGGGCAGATTTGGTTAGAAACAGATTCAATGCTTCTCAAAAATGCTATCCAAGGAATCTGGAAGCCACCTTGGATTATAGAGGATGAGGTTGAGGAAATTAAGAGGATGATAGAGATGAGTAATGGAAGAGTCACACATATTTATAGGGAAGGAAATCAGCTAACAGATCATTTGGCCAATTATGCACTTGACAGTGGGACTATAGAATGCCATGGTTTTCACCATCTGGACACTCAAATGAGAAGATTAGAGAATGTAGACAAGCTTCAATATCCAAACGTGAGAATAAAGGTAGAAAGGAAGTAGAAGAGATGGAGGAAAGAGGTCTAGGGGAGATGGAAGAAGGTAGCAACATGGATTATCATCCTCAAATCCTTTTGGAGGAGAGATTGGTGATCAATTTTTTTTACTAACGTTGGATTATTTTTTGCGAGGAATGTTACTATCTTCATGCCTCACCATGTGATTGAAATTCTTTAGGTGTTATTAGCACTATGTGCTCATTCCCAGGAAGGAATATCACTGGTGAGCACAAGCGTGGAATCAAGAATAAGCATGAGCATACTTAGTCCTAGCGATGCTGGTTTGGCTCCAATTCTTGAAGGCCATTTGTTGGGAGCATCTACACCTAGTAATGCTCAACCCCATTTGGATATACAATTTAAATGGAGGACACATATAAAGAACAAATGCAACACACTCCCTCAAAAAACAAGGTCAGCTGAAGGATCTACATGCATAAGGACGCTGCCCAATTCATGTGAGGTTCATGTCTTTGGTTGTCATTGTGGAAGAAATGGATGCATTGTGGAGTAAAGACCCAATGCATTCTGATAATACAATATTGCAACTTGGAATCCAAAGAAAAAAAAACTAGAAACAGCTAGAAATCAGGTGCACTCAACGGCTAAACTGGGCATGATCAAGTATATACAGTGGCTTAGGACAAGATGTTTGGACAGTTTTGCGGGAACAATGGAGGTACGATGGATCATGTACCAGGTATGCATGACAAATAGGACATCTGAGGATGAAAACTATACCTGGAACATATGTAATCGTCGCAAATTGTCACAAAATTATGAAGACATGGCAGAAGGATCATCCAAACAAGGAAGGTATAGCAGGTTTTTTTGGTCAATTAATAAGGAACTTTGGGAGATCTTTCTGGATCACAATGTACTACTCTAGTACATTACTCCAAAGAGATTATCATGTAGTGACAAGGGTAACAAGGGCGCAACCCAAACAAGGGCAACACTGGTTATCATGGGTATTGGTTGATAGAATCATGCAACCCTGTTTTACAAAATGTTGGGCAGTTCGATGTTTTAGACAATGGATTAGTTTCATATGGAGGAGGCAGATTCAAAGGAAAAAGTTCGTTATTGATTTTACATACATGGATATGGTCTATAATGGAAACGTTGTAGAATATGTCTACTATTATAATAGGCTAGTTTTTATACGCTTTTTGCGTCTTTATATATTTTCTAGAGCACATTATGGGCCTCACAAACCCAAGGTCTGTAGTAGGATCTATGTATTAGTCATATCTTATGATCTTACTCCTTGTAAGACATCACGTTACTTTGTTTTTTTGTTTAATTATATATATAAAACTAGCCCTAGGCACCCAGCCTAGTGGATTTACTAAAAATAATAACTTCTGACCACAATAGCTGCACAAAATGAATTTGGTACCGGTAGTAAACCTCATATCAAATAAAACCTCGTTCAAAACTTTCATATACTGCCGATGGTTGAAGAAACATGCATAAACTCATAACCACTTATCAGATCAACAAGTCATGAAGCTCTCGCGTCCGACAAGGACTATAGCTAAATTCTGAGCGAAAATATGGTATCATTCTCCCAAATGTTCCTCATCCCAATACGATAATGCAAATCTCAAGTATAGAAATCTCATATCCACTAATACAAGCAACCCAACCCACAAGTCACACCAGAAGCCAAACAAAGCCCCACACAACGCGTTCCATACACCAAACAAGTAATAATTCAGACATGACAGATAATAGTAAGAAAGTTAAATAAAAAAGAAAGCCTACTAAGTAAATTAAGCAAGAAGGGTAATATTAACGTCTTCCTATGAACTATTTTAAACATATCAAAAGCAAAATACACAAAATAAGCATAAGGAGTTACATCTCATCATAGTACCGTTGTAGCGCGCAACCCGATCCAATCATATCAATCCATATAGAGGTACACATCGAGCCAAAATGCTCAGGCTCTCTAATCACAAGTGTGACAACATCAAGCACGATAGAGTACCCAAACATAACTGTGGGAAGGTGATTAGGCATAAACAATACTAAGAAAGATAAGCACAACTATGGTGCAATATATATATTAACATCACGAGAGACATCTCGCCCATAACACCATAAGGCCTAAACAGAATTACAATATACGTGCGAATAATCATGTAACCCTCACAATCCATCATATAATAAGATAGAAGCACATAACATATAACATCCATTCCGCCCGATGATGTACATGTGGTAACAGTTGGGCAAGAGCAAGCAAATGTGATTTGATACAGTATACACATTCTCATTAGGCTCACAAATAATCCCCAAAAGAAGATTTCGATCATTCCCAAACAGGTAAATAACCTTCCAAAAGTCCATAGAGACCTTTCCATAACACATACCATTAATTATCATGTCCTCAACATTTCTTCATAATTCACAATTAAAGAATAGTCTGCCAACTAGAAAATCTAGTCTCTGAACCTCATGAATACCAAATCTCCATATCTAATCTCAACTTCGCTGCTCAAATGGCTGCTATGCCACTCACATTCCATTATCTTACAGAAAAATACCCACAAGTCAAAACACAATGCACCTGCCAAATCCGCACTCTCCTTTGGTAATATCAAATAGTGCCAACATTCTCTTAAACAACTAAAATAGTCTATGTCATCAAGGACTCATGCCTTTCCCTTCAACACTAAACTCGCAACCTTGAACTCGCAATTTTCAACCCCATACAGCGCACCACCACTAATATGCTAACTCAAGAAAATACGAAAATCTCATAATCAACTTTGAACCACACATAAGTTGAACACCACATCAACTGAGAACCTTTAATTTAACTCAATCCAAGAGAATATCACCTGATACATCTCGCATTTTTCATACGTTAAAGTTTCTTCTTCAGTTAATTGACGTAGACTCGGGTATGAGATTATCTTGAGATTAGGATATTTATGCTATTTATAACAATCGATAAGTAAGGGCCATGAAGGATAAAGGATACACGAATTAAAGAAAATGAGTTTCGATTAAGGTTGTCGATTTGGGATAAACTACGGGTCGAGCGATAATACCCGATATTTATGGACTAGTACCATATAAGGTACCATATGACCCTGATAGAAGGATGTATAAAGTGTATTAAAAATATGTAGAATTTTAAATAATTCGAGATAATTCTTAATTATGCGAGTGATTATTTAATTACCGGATAGCGGGATATCACCTAATTAATAAATTAAATATTTGTTGGATAAAATTAAACCACCATATGGCAGCAAGCCACTACCTATACATATGACTCTTAGTCATTATGGGGTACGTGGAAAACTAAGGTGTTAAATACAATCACTACATGTTCTACGTGTAAAGACATAGAAGTAGGCTTTATGACTTCATTTTCTAAGGTGTTAAATACAAAACCCTATACAGACACGTAGTTTTGAGGGCATGAAATAGATTTTGATGACTTGAAATAGGAACTAAACTAATGGAGAATCATTTTGTACTTATTGGGGCTTCATATTTAATTGTGTATTTTCTTCTTCCAATCAAGAGAGCAGAGAGTTTATATATATAGTATTAGAGTATTTTCATTACCATTGAGCTATAATCGATGGGCAGGCCCCTATTGGGAAACCTCTGATCAAATGGTAAGTTATATACCGAGCCTGCTGTGGTCGAGAGCCTATGAGCGAGCCCAGTTGGTCGAGATACACAACATAGTACGTCCAAGCGCCTATGAGCGAGCCTACTACGGCAGAGCCAGACATCTATTTTACTCTTTATATTGAGAGAGTTGAGTCAGTATCAGTTGATGAGCATATCCTCAGATTATCTTTGATCCCCAGTTGCTTTCAGTTATTATATTATCAGTTCAGTTTCAGCTTTAGTATATTGCCTTACATACTCGGTACATTATTTCGTACTGACGTCCCTTTCTGGGGGCGTTGCATTTCATGCGTGCAGGTCCAGACAGGCAGACGGGTAGACCTCCTCAGTAGGTGTTTGCTCCAGCTAAGCTTTATCGGTAAGCTCCCCATCCTTCGGAGTTGCCTGGTCTAAACGTTTTGTGTACATCTTGTGTATATATGTAAATAGGTTATGGGTAGGCCGGGGCCCTGTTCCGATCACAGTACATCTATCAGTAGAGGCTTGTAGACATGTAATGTCAGTTAGTACAGTATGTTGGGCTTGTAGGCCTTGTACATATATTTTGTTGGCTTGTCAGTTGCAGTAATTACGACGGCCTTGCCGGCCCAGCTTTATGTTGACATTTAGTCAGCGTTAGTCTCTATTCAGTTTTATATTTTTCATCGCACATTATCTTGTAATGTCGCCCAAAGCCAAAGTATGACATTATATGTTCAGAGTCTCTTAGTCGCAAGTGGTACGCAAGGATAGATGGTGCACTAGGTGCCGGTCTCTGCCCCGGGCTCGGAAAATGACATCACCACATGCAATATACATTATATACCTATAGAAAACATCATCCCCGAATTGTGGCAATAACCATGGTGAATTCATTAGAAATCATTAACACATAATCGAGTCATCAAAAATAATCTCCTCTAACTCAACTGAGTCACACAGAATGCCAACCCCAAAGTAACTCAATCTGATGCTCGCTAAGAAGGAAACTTCTGTGAGTCTAAAGCTATTTCTTGCATTTCTCAAATATTTCCATGTATAATTATTCCTGACATAGAAATATCGCATATCTGACCACTATCCACTACCGATGTCAAGCCCTATCCATTCAGATATTAAAGAATCCATAGATGCCACATATGATCTGGAACTCATCAAAACATTCCCGTTAGCCTTTCACCTTACCCTGATATGCAGTACATAAACAATACACACCGAGCAACCCACGTTTCACCAGCACATGACTATTTTAAGAAACAACCGAGCAATCCTTCATCCCAAAAAACTGATACAATGCATGATCCTACAATCTGATCGTCATTAGTAGACTCTCCAACTTAGCTCGAAGCCATAGAACACATCATCGGTAATCCAAAGTACGATATCTTAATAGCTACCCCAATTTTGCACGACTATTTAGCTGAATACTTTAAAAACTCATGCAATATTGGTTATAGAACACTCCGAAGACTATGCTAAGCACTTATCCATCATTGCAATAGTCAAACAAACTTCCTCAAATGCTCTGAATGATAATATATGAATTCCATTGAATGGAAACCTCATACGAAACACAAGATCCAAACTCATCACGCAGGAGATGACCCCCCGACTGTACTCAAATCAACACATTATCATGAACCTAACATAATCACAATAACTCAGCTACCAGATAGTCTTTTCAAGTTTGTGCTTACTAACTAGATACAAGAATCTGGCTCATACCACAAATGATTGACTTGAAGATCTATCACTGCATCTACTCCCAAGACAAGACAGCACCTCCCCATGATAATCAAACATCCATAGCCCTTTATTATCCATCTGCAACATCACAAACCTTCAGCGCATAACAAATACCGAGTGTGCAACATAGCATATGATGGAATATGAAGAATCAAAATGATAGGTTTCAATCTTAAATAAAGGCACATAATGAGGAAGGAAAGAAGGGAAATTTTCCTACTTGATGTTCGAACATTTTATTAACTAGGCGCAGGTATGTCTCTCTCGTGTTTTTTATCCCGAAGGGCATTACATTATAGCAATATGTACCATACTTCATGATGAACGAGGTTTTTTCCCTGTCCTCAGGGTTTATCTGGATTTGATTATACCCCGAGTAGGCATCGAGAAAAGTGAGGGTCTCGTGGCCGGCTGTAGCATGGACCAGACCATCTATATTAGGCAACGGAAAGGAATCCTTGGGGCATGCTTTATTCAAATCTTTATAATCTACACACATTCTTAGCTTGTTCCCCATTTTTGGCACTACTAATACTATGTTAGCTAGCCATTCGGGGTACTTTACCTCCCTAATGGATCCAATTTTAAGAAGTTTCGCTACCTCCTCTTTGATGAAGGCATATTTTACCTCGAACTACGGCCTTCTCTTTTTCTTTACGGGTTTGAATTTGGGGTCAACGCTCAGCTTGTGGGAGGTTATTTTCGGCGGGATTCCTATCATATCTAGGTGGGACTAGGCGAAATAGTCGATATTATTGCTAAGAAATTGAATAAACCCAATCCTGAGTTTTGGGGTCATCCCCATTCCCAGGTATACCTTGCAATCCGTGAGGTGCTCGATCAAAACGGTCTGCTCCAGCTCTTCGACTGTTGATTTGGTCGCATCAGATTCCTCGGGGGTGATGAAGGTTCGAGGGGCGAAGAAGTCTTCTTTATCGTCTTTTAGGGTCTGCACGCTTCTCTCCTCGTCCGAGACCGGGCATGTGGGGGTTGGTGCCTCATGGTGGACTGTGAACATTTCATTCACTGCCCACTATTCTCCATGTATGGCTGCGATGCCATCCCTCGTGTGAAACCTTATCACCTAGTGCAAGGTTGAGGGCACTGCCCTTATGTTGTGTATCCAAGGCCTGTCGAGTAAGGCGTTGTATCTCATATCATCATCGATGACCTGGAACTCGGTGTTCTAGATTGCGCCGGACGTGTTGATTGGGAGTGTGATCTCTCCTTTCGTTACTTCGCCGATCATGTTGAAGCCGTGGAGGATTCTAGTGATGGGAACGACTTGATTGAACAACCCTAGCTGTTCTACTACTTCCGATCTGCCTGGATCCACGAGCACGCGCTTTATCTTGGTGTTGTTTAAGAGAAACGAGATTGCTAGCGCATCGTTGTGCGTTTCCATCATAGTTTTGATGTCCTCCTCGCTAAATACGAGGGTATCTTCAGGCACGCATTTTTGGGTCGGTCCTTCTTCCGTAGGGACGTTTTCGTTCATTTGAACATGTGTCCTTGGGGAATGTTGATTCCCCCAATAATCATGTGGACGTTATGTTGGAGAACCTTCCTTTCCGTTTGTGTTGAATCTGGTGGTGTACCGGCCTCTAGGACTGTCGTGTCCTTTTATTTGTTGTTTTCAAGGTTGTCGTTCTCGATTCTATTTACTGAGCCAGTCATTTTGACCTGAAATTAAGAGATCTTGGACAATAAAAAGTGTGAAAAATAACTTGCGTTTGTGCAATGAAACTAGCAAGAAAATAATTACTATTATTTTTAGCCCCACGGTGGGCGCCAAACTATTTATCGTGAAAATTGTAATGACAATTAGATTTGTAAATGGGATTCTAAAAACATGTGATCTATTTTTAGGCTAGTTTTTAGAGTAGTTGATGCTGAGGATATGAAGTTTAACAAATAGATACAAGCTAAAACAAGGCAGTAATCATACCGAAAAGCTTGCAGCACGAGCCTCGGACTGGTCGATAAATGACCTCGAGGTCGATATCTGGCTCGAGGTCAAGCTATCGGGGGTAGATGAGAATGGGATATCAGTTAAGGTATGACCGAACAAGGCTCTTTATGGCCATACCAAGCAATAAATTAAGAATAAGTAAGAAAATAATAAATGCTAAAGTAGCCTCGAGCTAGTAAGAATGAGTAAGTTAGAGAGAAGAAAGAGAGAGAGAGAGAGATTATTGATCTTGTGGAGAAATAGATAGAGCAACATCAGCCGAGAGGTTACAAAGTGATGGGGATCCCCTTTATATAGTAGGGAATCTGTTATAGTACAAAACATGTTAACTGTGAAGGCATGGAGATAGGATGGCTGGACGTGACATCTTAAAATAAGCCCCGGATAGGTCAGCCTTGTTAGATCGAGTCGTATGCCTTGGGAACTCCCCTCTCGCCTACTATAGATGTTGGAATACGATGTCCTCCAGACCGACACCTGACAATCCCGGAGGGAGAGTCTTGACCTTGGCTTCGAGCTTCGATGAGCATGACCACAAGACTACCCTATGACGGGGAAATCAGGTCTCCAGATTCGCCGTATACAGTTCTTTACACTCTTCCTTACCCAAACAATAGAAACAATAACATCCAAGGGAATCAATAATAGAAACCAATAATATCCCGGCAAGGGAATCAACAGTAGAAACATTAACATCCCAGCAAGGAAATCAACAATAGAAACAATAATCTCCCGACAAGGGAATTAACAATAACCAATTTTATTTCAACAGTTAGCTTCGCAATATAGATCTCAACTTAAGTCAATACTCAACAATGGTCAATTACCAAGAGACTGTCATAAGTCTTGTTCAACATGAATAATCGTCATTTAAACACGAATAGTACATAATAAGGATCACGGAAAAACCAAGAAGCACAATAACCTTAACAAAACAACAAGACATAATAAGCACGTGATAACTACACTGGTAACCACAACAATTGGACACATAACATATTTTCACGAAGCCATGGAGGAACTCACAGCCAAGAAGTATCAAAACAATAAGGAAAGCAATCACTTCAATAAATACAATTAGGGGTCAAGTAACATGTAAGAATTAGAGGAAAGCTAACAACATCATATGGAGCCTATAGAGCTAATTTAGTCAATTAGGAAACTCAATTATAACGGAATACCTTCCACATAATGAACATAAGGATCTAAGAAACCTAGAGGCAAATTTCCAACAAATAAGTTCGAGCACACGCTCGTCACCTCGCGTGCACGGACTACACTTAGCATAGAAGACTCAAATCCTAGGGGAAAGTCCCCTACACAAGGTTAGGTAAGACACTTACCTCAAAGAGGACAAACCGATACTCTAAAATGCACTTCTCGGGTGAAAAGACCTTCGGACGGCTCAAATCTAACCAAATATGACTTGAATATATCAAACATTGCAAGAGAAACAATTTCAATTAACAAAATTATGATTCTTATACAATTTGCAAATAGTCAACAAAAGTCAACTCCCCGAGTGCGCACCTCGGAACCCAACAAAATTTACAAAAACCGAATACCCATTCCTATACGAGTTTACCCATACAAAAATTATTCAGTTCCAATACCATTTGGTCCTTCAAATCATTATTTTACATTTTGGAAAGATTTCAAAATTTGCCCCAAATTTTCCTTTGAATTCTTACGAATTTGATGGTAAAACTAAGATATAATCACAAAATATAGTTGGAAATTGATTATAGACACTTACCCAAAGATTTGGTAGGAAAATCTCTCCACAAAATCGCCTGACCTTGACTCTAGGGTTCAAAAATATAAAAAACGAGAAAAAACTCGGAATACTCAGCTTTTAGCAAGCTGTAGATGTTGCATTTGCTACACTGGGTTCGCAAATGTGAAGAAAGCTTCACAAATGCAAAAGCCTGGAATTACCCTGCTAAGGTCGCATTTGCTATAGAAACTTCGCAAATGCGAAGGCCAGCTTTCGCAAATGCGACAGCCTCATCGCAACTGCGAGAAAATGCGCAGCCACCCAGGTATCGCAAATGCGATGGTTCTTCGCAATTGCATGGCCGCATTTGAGACCAGAACATCGCAAATGCGAAGAAACTAGAACCAGAAAATCTAATTTCATGAAACTATTCCAAAACCAGTCTGAAACTCATCCGAGCCCTCGGAGCTCTAAACCAAACACCCGCACAAGTCTGCACACACAACATGAACTCGCTCACGTGATCGGAACATCAAAATAACTTCTAAAACCACGAATATAATGTTGAAACGCATGAAAATCCCTATGGACCTCAAGAACTTCTATAATTGCAACTGCGCATCTAAACCATATCAAACTATACCAAATGACGCCAAATTTTGCAGATAAGTTCAAAATGACACAACAGAGCTATTCCAACTTTCGGAATCGCATTCCGACCTTGATAATATAAAAGTCAACTATGTGTCAAACTTCTCCACTTTCCAAACTTCAACTTTTCTAACTTTTGCCGAAATGCCTCAAATTACCCTATAGGGCTCCAAATTCAAATCCGAACGCACACCTAAGTCCAAAATCACCATACGAAACTACTGAGATAATCCAAAGCTCACTCCGGAGCCGTTTTACTTAAAAGTCCAATTTCAGTCAAAAATTCTCTCCGCTTAAGCTTCCAAAACAGTATTCCTTCTTCCAATTCGACTCTAATCCATCAGGAACCTGAATCCAACCATGCACACAAGTCGATACACATAATATGAAACTGTTGTTGACCTCAAACTGACAAATCGGACGCAATTGCTCAAAACGACTAGTCGGGTCGTTACATCCTCCTCCGCTTAAACATATGTTCGTCCTCGAACGTGCCTAGAGTCGTTCCAAAGCCATCGAACCACTACATGAGCTCACCATACAAACACCCGGGGGCAATTCCCCCATCACCCAAACCTATGTAAGACTGATCCTTCAATTTAACTGAAGGTCTCATCTCATCCTTAGTCCATACCCTTAGGACAGAACCCAAACCTCAACATCTGAAATTTGTCATAGGACCCGAATTCCGCATCATCACACTGCATGGACCTGAACAAGTTGTACCGAGTCAAAATTCCAATCCAAAATATAATCACATGTTGTTCCACATAACTCAAATGCCCGAAGCAATAACCTCTGACCACCATAGCTGCTCAATAACATCCTGGATACCGGCAACACACCTCACATTGAATATAATCTTGTTCCAGACTTCCACAACACTGCCCATAATAAAGAAACATGTAGAAACTCATAGCCGCCCATGAAGTCAACAAGTCAAGAAATTCTCTCGCTCGCCAAGGGCCATTACCCAAATCTTAGTAGAAACACCCTCATACTTCCAAACACTCCTCATCCCCAATACCATAACACTAATCTCAGGTCTAAGAACCTTATCTCAGCCAATACAAGTAGCCCAACTAACAACTCATCATGGAACCACACGGATTCTCGCACCACATAGTTCGTACATCAAACCAGCAATGACTCAATTATGCAGTACAAATAAACGAAAGCAAAGTATAAGAATTATCTAGCAAGTACAACATGTGTAACAACAAAAGTGTAATTTTTCATCAAATCATCCCATAGAGAAAACACAACACAATATAAACTCAAGGAAAGGGTATCCCACATAACATCCGCTACGGCGCGTAGCCCACTCCCAAATACTCATCAAGCCAAAATGCTCAGGTCCACTGATCACATAAATATCAATATCAGGCACAACAGAGTGCACAAGTAAAACTATGGGAATAATGAATAGAAGTCATAAAATATTAGAGAAGCAAGCACATATAAGGTGCAATGAACAAATCAACATCACGAGGGCTATCTCGCCCGCCTCGCTAGAAGGCCTAAACAGAATTATAACATGTGTGGGGTATAATCAAACAACCTCACCAACTATCACAACATAAAAGAGTAGCACATAACATAGTCTAGGGGAACAAATAATATCCATTCTGTCTGATAACATAACCAAAATGACAATCCCACGGAGGCACACAAACTAGATCTGACACAACATATATATTCTCGTTGATCCTCCAAATAGCCCACAACCAAATCCTGCTCCTTCCCAATTAGATAAATATTCTTCAAAAAGATCCATAGCAACCTATCGATAATACATACTATTAGTTATCCCATTCTCAACATTTCTTCACAATCCACAAACAAAAATAGTCCACATATGGGGTCATCAAGTCCCAAAACCTCAGGAACCCTAACATTTCCATACCCGAACTCAACTAAGAAAATCAAATGGATGATACGTAACTCATATTCCATCATCCTACCTAAGCACCCATATAAAATTCTCGGCCGCATATCAAAATCCGAACCTCGAAGGCCTCAAAACCCGACAATCACCATGCCACTAGCCACACACCCGCAACCAAAACTCGAGGTCCTTTCCAAAAATGCACACTCTTCACATATGATAGCTAACTATGCCACACTCTATTAATTCCAAATACTGATCCAGGAGAAAATCGCAATGTACCACATATTCTTTACGCCCACAGTAGACAGCCAACTCAGGCCATTGCCAAACCACCAAGAACCCTCCGAGATCCGCCCGCATGCAACTAAGCCATTAGGACTTCACCTCCCCAACTCAACCGAGTCACACAAATCGTCCAATCCAAGAGTGCTGCCACAAATGCTAGTAGAGAATTCTTATTTAATGGGCCAATTACCTCATCGCTATGCTGACCCAACAACACGGAGCTAACCCATTCCTTCGGATAGTCGATATGCAAATGATCCCAATCAAAGTCCTAAATACAGATGATCCTAACACGAACCACATAGCCCAGAAGCTCATAAGCCACCACATTAACTCTGAAGCACCCCGTTCTGCCGCAACAACGATACCCACGCTAAATAGACCTTATGTGAATCTGAAATTTGTTCTTCCAACTCCCCTTGATGCTGAAATGTGAATTCATTAATGACATAGAAACATCGTACGCCCCAACACCATCCTGTTAGTTTTTTTTTTTTTTTTTATTTTTCCCTTTAATGTAACTACACACACACACACACACACACACATATATATATATATATATATATATATATATATATATATATATATATATATATTTCAGGCCAAAACTGATGTAAATCTGACTCTGCAATCTGAATGTCGCTAATAGACTCCTCCACTTGGCGCGAAGCCATAGAAAACATCATCTGATAAATCAGCAAAACTAACCTTCACAGCCCGAACAACCCAAATCACAAGGTACTCCAATACCACCAATTATCCCTAATCAACACTCACTTCGTAACCTTGCCACAATCGCGATGACTAGCCAACCAATTAAACCTTCCCAAGCTCACACTCATCAACCAGATGCCGGAAACTGTTGCGCCTCCATGTGAACAACTAAATATTCTCTCAATGCATTTGTATCTTCAGTCTAGACAACACGTTGAGATAATGTCTGAGCATCCCTGACTCCTTCGTAGACCGTATGCAGCACCACGAACCACCGACACATAAAAGACACTAAAAGCGTAATATTATACACGAGTGGATGTAAAGGAACATAAGTTATATACTTCGAGCTGAATCAATATCGCACGATTTGGAATGAAAGAAGTGGAATTTCCTAACAGTTTTGTAGCCTCTCGAAGATAAGTACAAACGTCTCTGTACCGATCTACAAGACTCTACTAAACCTGCTTATGACTCGTAGCACCTATGAACCTAGAGCTCTTATACTAACTTGTCACGGCTCAAAATTCCTCTGAAGGAGTCGTGATGGGACCTAATCGCTAAACTAGATAAGCCTAACATTAACTGAGATAACACTGACATTTACTAACTTCAAATTCAAATAACTCTAAATAAATCACAATTTTCCAAAACTGGTGGTAGAAGTCACACGTCTTTCTAAGAGTAGTTATAAAAAATAAATACAATACTATTCTAGAACGAGAAGGAATCAATGGAACATAATTATAAATAAAGGTGACTCCGAGGTTTGCGAACGCAACAACAGGTTGCCTTGAGTCTCCATCGCGACGATCCGTACAGCTACTATCAATCAACACCTGGATCGGTACACAAAAATATACAGAAGTGTAGAATGAGCACATCACGGCGGTGCCCAGTAAGTATCAAGACTAACCTCGGTGGGATAGTGATGAGGAATAGTCAAGACACCTATTGGTCTGACAGATTAAATAGGATATGATGTCAACTATCAAGATAAGGTAACGAGGTAATATCAACAGCAGGGATAAATCCAATTACAAACAGTCAAAATAATAAAAGGAAACTCGGATAGAAACGAAAGATAATCAAGTAAGTTAACACCATCATAGCTGGAATACAGACAAGTAAAAATGTACTCAATGCGGAAGGCGATGTCAGCTCAATAAATCATATCATTTCTGATGTACAATTCTAGACATCTCAAACTCGATGTCTCATATCATAACCTCAATTAAGAAACCTTTGGCACAACCGCCACCTTGTGCCCACATATTTCTATCTCTCTTTGGACAACAACGTTCTCATATTACTCAGTACATAGTGTCCATAACCAATGCAATTAAGATGTTCAGAGAGTCTCATTTACATAACATAAAGTAGAGTACAACTTCTAAGCCAATTAGGAACTCAGCAAGAAAGGTGAAGTTATTTTTTAAAAATCATTTGAATAAAGAATGTACCATTTTTAATTAAAATACAACATCGAATGAATTAATATCTTTAACACGGGATTTAGTAAATTAACTTAGTAGAAATTCCTTTTTAAGTAAAATACAACCTCGGACGGTTTAATTAACTAATTGTATTAAAAGTGAACAATTATTGAAACTTGAAGTATTGAAATATGAATATAAATACGGCGAAGTATTGAAAGCACTATGGGGTTCCCTCACACAGGATCACAGCAGTAAAGGAATCTAAACAATTAAAACACTTGAATTGATAACCACAAATAAACACAACAAATGGAAAGTGCACGTCATCACCCTTAATGCTTTATCACTCTTCATCACTATATGCATAAACAAAAATCTGCACGGCATCACCCTTCATGCTTTAACTCTCTCATAATCATGGCACGACATCACCCTTCGTGCTTTTACTCTCAATAATGTGGCACGACATCACCCTTCCTACTTTTACTCTCAATAATGTGACACGGCATCACCCTTCATGCTTTTACACTAACAATATCAGCATGGCATCACCCTTCGTGCATTAACACTCACTCACAATGTCATGCACGACATCACCCTTCGTGCTTTACACCCTTCCTCGCAATATCATGCACAACACCACCCTTCATGCTTTACACTCTTCCTCACCCAAACAATAGAAACAATAACATCTAGGCAAGGGAATCAACAATAGAAACCAATAACATCCCGGCAAGGGAATCAACAATAGAAACATTAACATCCCGGTAAGGGAATCAACAATAGAAACAATAATCTCCCGGCAAGGGAATCAACAATAACCAATCTTATTTCAACAATTAGCTTCGCAATATAGATCTCAACTTGAGTCAATACTCAACAATGGTAAATACCAAGAAAATGTCATAATTCTTGTTCAACATGAATAATCGTCAAGTTAAACATGAATAGTACATAATAAGGATCACAAAAAAACCAAGAAGCACAATAACCTTAACAAAACAACAGGACATAATAAGCATGTGATAACTACAACGGTAACCACAACAATTGGACACGTAACATATTTGCACAAAGCCATAGAGGAACTCACAGTCAAGAAGTATCAAAACAATAAGGAAATCAATCACTTCAATTAAGGCAATTAGGGGTCAAGTAACACGTAAGAATTAGAGAAAAGCTAACAACATCATATGGAGCATATAGAGGTAATTTAGGCAATTAGGAAACTCAATTATAACGGAATACCTTCCACATAATAAACATAAGGATCTAAGAAACCTTGAGGCAAATTTCCAACAAAAAGTCCGAGCACACACTCGTCACCCCGCGTGCACGGACTACACTTAGTATAGAAGACTCAAATCCTAGGAGGAAGTCCCACACACAAGGTTAGGAAATATACTTACCTCAAAGAGGACAAACTGATACTCTAAAATGCACTTCTCGGGTGAAAAGACCTTCGGACGGCTCAAATCTAACCAAATACGACTTGAATACATCAAACATTGCAAGAGAAACAATTTCAATTAACAAAATTATGATTCTTATACAATTTGCAAAAAGTCAACAAAAGTCAACTCCCCGAGCGTACACCTCGGAACCTGACAAAATTTACAAAAACCAAATACCCGTTCCTATACGAGTTTACCCATACAAAAATTATTCAATTCTGATACCATTTGGTCCTTCAAATCATCATTTTACATTTTAGAAAGATTTCACAATTTTCTCCAAATTTTCCTTTGGATTCTTATGAATTTGATGTTAAATCTAAGATATAATCACAAAATATAGTTGGAAATTGATTAAAGACACTTACCCAAAGCTTTGGTATGAAAATCTCTCTACAAAATCGCCTCACCTCGACTCTAGGGTTCAAGAATATGAAAAATGAGCAAAAACTCGAAATACTCAGCTTTTAGCAGGCTGCAGATGTCGCATTTGCGACACTGAGTTCGCAAATGCGAACTCGAAAATGCGAAGAAAGCTTCGCAAATGCGAAGCCTAGAATTACCCTACTAAGGTCGTATTTGCTACATAAACTTCGCAAATGCGAAGGCCGGCTTTCGCAAATGCGGCAGCCTCATCGTAATTGCGAGAAAATGCCCAGCCACCCAGGCATCGCAAATGCGATGGTTCTTCACAATTACGATGGACGCATTTGCGACTAGAACATCGCAATGTGAAGATACCAGAACAAGAAAAATTTAATTTCATGAAACTATTCCAAAACCATTCTGAAACCACCCGAGCCCTCGGGGCTCCAAACCAAATGCACGCATAAGTCTGAACACACAACATGAACTCTCTCACGCGATCAGAACATCAAAAGAACTTCTAAAACCACGAATCGAATGCCAAAACGCATGAAAATACCTACAGACATCAAGAACTTCTAGAATTGCAACTACGCATTCGAACCATATTAAATCAACTCCAAGCAACACCAAAATTTTGCAGACATGTCTAAAATGACATAACGAAGTCGTTCTAACTTTCGGAATCGCATTCCGACCTCGATAACGCAAAAGTCAACTATGGTTCAAACCTCTCCATTTTCCAAACTTTAACTTTTTCAACTTTTGCCGAAATGCCTCAAATTACCCTATGGGCCTCCAAATCCAAATTCTAACGCACGCCTAAGTCCTAAATCACCATAATAAGCTACTGAGATCATCCAAAGCTCATTCCAGAGCTGTTTACTCAAAAGTCCAATTTCAGTCAAAAATTCTCTCCGTTTAAGGTTCCAAAACTGTATTCTTTCTTCCAATTCGACTCTGATCCATCCGGAAACTGAATTCAACCATGCACACAAGTTTATACACATAATATGAAATTGCTCGTGACCTCAAACTGCCAAACCGAACACAACTTCTCATAATAACTAGTCGGGCCGTTATAGAAACACGCGGAAATAAGTACGTAAATGCATCACACAGCCCGAATCTGGTGTCACTAGTCATGAGCCACTAAGTACAACTCAACATTTTCTGCTTAATACAAAATAAATCTGAAATACAAAGTACTAGAATAGGAAGGAGAAAGGCGGGGCTGCGAACGTCGTGCAGCTACCTTGCGATCTCCGGATAAGACTCTGAGAGTGCTAGAAACTCTCGCTCTTATGCTCGGGCACCTGGATCTACACACAAGGTGCAAGGAGTAACGTGAGTACGCCAACTCAGTAAGTAACTAAAGTAAATAAAGTCTGAGTGCAGTAACGAGCAATTTAAAATCATATGCATACTTTATCAAGAATTTCAACAGAATTATCAAAGTCAAAATCTGCAGTTCAATAACCGAATACCTCGTAAAAACATCGATTTCAATGGATATCCTTTAAAGCATTTACTGAACATTTTTCAATAGAGGCTCATTATAAAAAGAAGAGTGAAAAACAGGAAATCTCATAAACAAGCCCCTCGAGAAAAGTATCACTCATAAGTATAGCCTCTTGGGCAAGCCTCTCAGTCTCTCGTGACTCAGCTCTCGCCAAAATACTCACTCTCAGCACTTCACTCATTAGTATCTCATAATAATATAAATCATAGTACCCACTGCGACGTGCAGCCTGATCTATATATAATAGTCGACTACGCTCACTGGGGGTGTGTGCAGACTCCGGAGGGGTTCCTACAGCCCAAGCATCATATTGTTGCGGCGCACAGCCCGATCCAATATATATATCACTGTGGCGTGCAACCCGATCCATATAAGTATTGCTGCGGTGTGCAGCCCGATCCATAACATATATATAATCCTCACCATTAGGTCCTCAACCTCTCTCAGTCATTAACCTCACGGCCACTCAGGCATTTCAGTGAAAATCAGGGAAACTCACCCCAAACAATTTTCATATATTCAGAAGTAGAGTAACGAAATCGGATATACAATAAACATGTAAAAAGATGACTGAGGATATTCTTTCAAATCGAAACAGTGTGCGGAAAGTAGTAAAAAAAACACCTAAAGGTCTAAACAGTTCGGCACAAAGGCCTAAAACATGGCATTCAGCCAAAGTTAACAAAGCCAATTTCTAAAACACATGGATATCATATACAATATATCAAAGTATGCAACTATACAATCGCTACGGGACGGATCAAGTCACAATCCCTATGGGTGATGCTCGTCACCTAGCGTGTTCATCACCTCATCTATTAAACAATACAAAATTCCGGGGGTTCATACCCTCAGGTCTAGATTTACAATCGTTACTTATCTCAAACCGGATAATATCCTAATCCGCGATGCCCTTGCCTGTCGAAATCCGATAAAAATCACACTAATAAAATCCTTATCCTCTACGAGTCCATACATACCAAGAACATCGAAATCGGACCTTAAATAGCCTCAAATCCCCAATTTTACCTCTCCAATTTCAAGCCCTAACTTTCCCAATTTTTCACCCTTAATCTCATAAATTTCATGCTTAAACAATTGAAAATCAACATAGAGTCGAGTTTTAGGTTCAAGAAACTCACCTCAATGAAAACCCCCTTGATTCCCTCTTCAAAACCCTCTCGAAAGCTTCAACTCCGGATAAAAATGGTGGATAACAACCCAAATTTCGTGAAGGCATGTTTATATAGTTTCTGCCCAGGCATTTCCACACCTGCGGACACATTAATGCATCTGCGGTCCGCACCTGCGAAAAATTTCTCTGCTTCTGCGGATTTTCAATTAAATCCCTTCACTCACACCTGCGGGTTTGCATGTGTTCCTCAAATCTCGCTTCTGTCCTACCCAACCGCATCTGCGGCCCTTCATCTCTTCTGCGATCATCGCACCTGCAGTCCCCTAATCGCAAGTGCGGTTATGACAGAACCAGCAGCTTCACCTGCATTCTCCAACTTCCATACTTTGCGATAACCATCAAAAATCATCCCGAGGCCCCCGGGACCACATCCAAAAATACGAACAAGTCACATATCACTATTCAAACTTATACCAACCTTCACAACACTCAATACGACATCGAGTCATCAAAACACCCTCGGATTCAAGCCTAAGATTTCCAAGACTTCTGAATCCCGCAAATGATCAAAAAGCCTAACAAACCTCCTCCGAATGACTTGAAATTTTGCACATACATCACAATTGACACAGAGGACCTGTTCTAATTTCTAGAATTCCATTCCGACCCTGATATAAAGATTTTCACTACCAATCAAAAAATGCCAAAATTTCAATTTCGCCAATTCAAGCCTAAATCTACCGCGGGCCTCCAAATTACATTCCAAACACGCTCCTAAGTCCCAAATCACCTCACAAAGCTATCCCAATCATGAAAATGAAATTCCGAGATCGTTTACTCACAAGTCAACTTTCGATTGACTTTTTTGACTAAATGGCCAACTTAAGAGACTAAGTGTCTCATATCACTCCAAAACTACTCCAAGACCAAACCAACCAACATGATACGATGAAATATAGCTGAACAATACATAAGAAAGCAGAAATGGGGGAAACGGAGCGTTAACTCATGAAATGATCGGCCAAGTCGTTACATCCTCCCCATCTTAAACAAACGTTCGTCCTCGAATGAGTCAAGAAACATACCTGAAGCCTCAAATAGGTGAGGATATCTGCTCCACATCTTCCACTCGGTCACCCAAGTAGCCTCATCTACCGGCTATATGATCTCAACTTTCAAACCTGATGCTCCAAAATAGCCACTGGCTCCACATTATAAGTCAAATCATCATCTAACTGAACCGTGCTGAAATACAAAACATGGGACGGATTGCCAATATGCTTCTGGGGCATATAACATGAAATACCGAATGCACACTCGACAAGCTGGGTGGCAAAGCAAGCTCATAAGCCACCTCCCCAATCCTCTGAAGCACCTCGAAAGGACTAATGAACCGAGGACTCAATTTACCCCTCTTCCCAAATATCATAACACCCTTCATGGGTGAAACCTTCAATAGAACCTTCTCCTCAACCATGTAAGATACATCACGAACCTTCTTGTCAGTTTAACTCTTTTGTCTCGACTGCGCTGTACGAAGCCGATCCTGAATCACCTTTACCTTGTGTAAAGCATCCTGCACCAAGTCTGTACCCAAAAGCCTAGCCTCACCGAGCTCAAACCAACCAACTGGAGACCTACACCGTCTCCCATATAAAGCCTCATATAGATCCATCTGAATACTCGACTGATAACTGTTGTTATAAGCAAACTCCGTGAGCGGTAGAAACTGATCCCATGACCCTCAAAAATCAATAACACAAGCACGTAACATGTCCTCCAATATCTGAATAGTGCGCTCGGACTATCCATCTGTCTAAGGGTGGAAAGTTGTTCTCAACTCAACTTAAGTACCCAACTCTCGCTGCACGGCTCTCCAAAACTATGAAGTAAATTGAGTACCCCTATCTGAAATAATGGAAACTAGGACACCATGCAAGAAAACAATCTCTCGGATATAAATCTCTGTCGGTCGCTCTGAAGAATAGGTAGTACACATAAGAATTAAATGCGTGGACTTGGCAGCCGATCCACAATCACCCAAAAATCATTGAACTTCTTCAAAGTCCGTGGGAGCCCAACTACGAAATCCATGGTGATCCGCTCCCACTTCCACTCTGGAATATCTAACTGCTGAATCAAGCACTCGGTCTCTGATGCTCATATTTCACCTGCTGACAATTGAGATACCAAGCTACAAATCCCACAATGTCCTTCTTCATTCTCCTCCACCAATAGTGTTGTCTTAAATCCTGATACATATTCGCGGCACCCGGATGGATGGAATACCGCGAGCTATGGGCCAACTCCAGAATCAACTCCCAAAGCCCATCCACATTGGGCACACATATACGGACCTGCATCCTCAATACTCCATCATCACCAATAGTCACACCTCTGACATCGTCGTGCTGAACCCTGTCCTTAAGGACAAGCAAATAAGGATCATCATTATAACGACCCAACCAGTTGTTTCATGAGATACCACTTCGTTTACCCCATTTATAATTCTTTATGTGTTTTTCAGTTGTATTATGTGGCATCTTATTGGTTAGTTTGGGTTCGAAAAGGTTTTGTAGAGAAATGAGACACTTAGTCTCTTAAGTTGGCCTTTTAATTGAAAAAGCCAACTGAAAGTTGACTTGTGGGTAAACAATCTCCCAATTTGGTTTTTATGATTTATATACCTTCGATAGGTGATTTAGGACTTAGGAGAGTGATCAGAATGTGTTTTGGAGGTCCGAAGTAGATTTAGGCTTGAATTGGCGAAATTGGAATTTTGGCGTTTTTCTGTTGATAGGGGAGATTTTGATATAGGGGTCGGAATAGAATTTAGAAAGTTGGAGTTGGTATGTTGTGTCATTTGTGATGTGTGTGCAAAGTTTTAGGTCATTCGTATGAGGTTTGATAGACCTTTTGATTGAAATCAAAATTCGGAAGTTTTTGGAGTTCTTAGGCTTGAATCTGTGGTTGATTTGATGTTTTGATATTGTTTTGAGTGTTCCGAAAGTTGGAACAAGTTTGAATGATTATATGGGATATGTTGGCATGTTTGGTTGGGGTCCCAAGGGCATCGGGTGAGTTTAGGGTGGTTAAATGGATCAAGTTCATGTTTGAAAAGTTGTAGATTTTCTGGTTTCAATTTCAGGCATTTTTGTTCATCGCGATCATTTATGAGTGTTCGCAATCACGTAGGCTCAGTTGGGAAGGGGTAAAAAAAAATTTATGCAATCGTAGGATCATAGAGGTCAGAGCGCGATTGCGGTAGGCTGTGGAAATGTTGTTCGTGAACGCGTGGCCAGGGTCGCGTTCGTGTAGAAGGGAATGAGCTGGTGAGAGGAGTATAGGATTGCTCTACGCGATCACGTGGGCGAGGCCACGATCATGGAAGGTAGCAAAGGCATTGCTATGCGATCACGTGGAGTGTTACGCGATTGCGTAGGATTAAAATGAGGGCAGTCAGATTTGTGCTTCGCAATCGCGTGGCATTTTTCGCGATCGCGATTAAGGAATTTAAATCGCTGGGCAGAATGTTTAAAAGGCCATTTTCGTGAGTTTTGGCCATAGTTCACCATTTTTGAGTTGGTTTTGGATCTTCTTGGGGGAGATTGAAAAGGGAATTCATGAGAACTTCTTTGAGATAAGATTATTGAACCTGAAACTCGATCCTATGTTGATTCTTTCTTGTTTAAACATGAAATTAGTGAGATTTGAAGCCTAAAATTGGTGGTTTAGGGCTTGGAATTTGAGACCTAGGATTGGGGATTTGTGGGGCCATTTGAGGTCCGATTTTTATGTTCTTGATATGTATGAACTCGTGAGAGTGTAAGGATTCTATTGATATAGTTTTTATTGGAATCTGAGATGTGGGTGCGGGGGTCGGGTTTGGCCAATTTCAGGATTCTTGATGTAAATTGATTATTTTCGAGTGGGCTTTGTTCCCTTAGTATATTTTGATGGTATGGTACTGTTTTTTGCTAGATTTGGAGCATCCGAAGGTCGAGTCCAGAGGCAAGGGCATCGCGGGCTAGAGTTTGGACCGGATTGAGGTAAGTAATGATTATAAATGTTGTCCTGAGGGTATGAAACCCCGGATTTTACATCGTTGTGCTACTTTGAGGTGACACACACGCTAGATGACGAGCGTGGGGTCGTGCACCGTTGGGGATTGTGACTTAGTCTGTCCCGTATGACTGCTAAGTCGCGTATTTTATTGAAGACTGTTTGATACCATTGTGTTTTGAAAAGTATTATCATGTTTTGGGTTGAATGCCATATTTGGGCTTCGTGCCAACTATTTTGGACCCTTAGGGGATTTTTACTACTATTCCTCACTATTTGACTTCCTATTTATACTCAGTCATGTTATATTCTACTGTTTTCATAACTCAGCCATATTTACTCCATTTTGACATTTTAAATGATATTTTGGGTTGAGAATCATGTTTTACTGTTGCCCAAGTGGCTTGAGAGATTTTTGATTGAGTGAGGCCGAGGGCCTGTGTTGTAAGGATATTATGGGATCAGGGTGCGTACCGCAGCAAGTTGTATTGATTCATGATTTTGAGCAGAGGGCCTGATTTGTTACGCCATGAGGTGGCTTCTTATGAGGCCGAGGGCCAGTTTGATTATGCCACGAGATGGCTTGTTATAGAGTTTGGGCTGTAGGAGCCCCTCCGGAGTTTGCACACCCCTATTGAGAATGAGTACCTAGTGTGAGATATGATATTGCCCGAGGGGTTGTTGTTGTTTCATGTTATTGCCCGAGGGGCTGATACGAGTGATTGTGAGGTAGCATGAGGGGCTGGTTTTGTTGATATTTTGCCCGAGATAGTAGAGTCTCGCAGATCGGTACGGAGACGTCTATATTTATCCTCGGGAGGCTGTAGAACCTTTAGGAAAACTTCATATTTTGGAATTCTTGTCATGGGAATCTGTTGATCCGAGTACTAAACTTCTGTTATTCTATTCTCTCACAGATAGTGAGGACACATGCTACCAGTCAGGATGGACGACCACCAGTACCACCAACTGGAGTCACTAGAGGTCGAGGACCCGGTCGAGGCTTTGGTAGGGGCAGGGGTGTATCCCACACAGCAGCTAGGGCAGCACTTGCAGATCCACCAATTGCCCCAGTTTATGATCAGGTCCCAGCTGTGGATGCACCAGCAGCACCAGCCCAGGCACCGACTATGCTTATTGTGATTTCAGGCCTTTAGGAGGCGCTGGCCCAGATTCTATCAGTGTGCACTGGCCTAGCTCAAGCGATCTTAGTTACTATAGTCACAGCTACTCAGGCCGAGAGAGGCACTCAGACTCCCATCGCTCGACCACCTGAGCAGGTCGTGCAGTTACATCAGACACTAGGGTACCTCCAGCCCAGCCGGTTGCAGCTACTCAGGACTATGTAGCTCTTGTTATGCTAGAGGACGAGCAGCGCAGATTAAAGAGTTTTGGTAGACTTCAGCCTCCGACTTTCAGTGGTACAAAGGGTGAGGATGCCCAGTGTTTCTTGGACAAGTGTCAGAGTATTCTTCGTACAGCGGGTATTTTGGAGACCAGCGGGGTAGCATTTACTACTTTTTAGTTTTTTGGAGCTGCCTTTACTTGGTGGGAGGCTTATGAGAGGCGTAGGCCTGTTGGTGCAGCGCCTTACCTGGCAGCAGTTCTCCGTTCAATTTTTGGAGATGTATGTGCCACAGTCCCACAAGGAGGAGCTGTGCAAGCAGTTCGAGCAGTTGCGGCAGGGTGATTTGACTATGACACAGTATTAGATGAGGTTCTTGGAGTTAGCTCATCATGCTGTTTGGTTGGTTCCTACGGATAAGAGAGAGGATCAGGAGGTTCGTTGATGGCCTCACGTATCAGCTTCAGATTCGCATGACCAGGGAGAGGGTGTCAGGTGCTACTTTTGAGGAGATTGTTGATATTGCTGGCAAGATTGAGTTAGTTCGTTGTCAAGAGCGAGATGAGAAGGAGGCCAAGAGGCCTCGGGGATCTAGTAGTTTCGGTGGTACCCCTTCGAGAGGTCAGTTTTAGCATGGCAAAGGCCGCCCATTCAGGGGGTTATCGTGGGGCATCATCGGGCCATGGTTCTCATAGTTCTCATCAGGGCCATTCATCACTCAATGCCTTTCCAGCCTAGAGTTTGTCCCGTGCTCCATCAGTTCAGGGCTCTTCTATGCCAGGTGCATCTGCTAGTCATCTCGGTGCTAGGGGTTCCCTTCTATCCCCGTCTCCAGCACCAGGGAATTGTTATGAATGTGGAGAGTTGGGTCACATATGGAGGTAGTGTCCTCGTCGTCTTGGAGGTTCATCTTAGCAGAGGAGTTAGCCATCGACTTCGGCACCAGTTACTTCATCACCCACCCACCCACCTAGGGGTGGAGGACAGCCAGCTGGGGGTCACCCCAGAAGGGGAGGTCGATCAGGTGGTGGTTAGGACCGTTTCTTTGCACTCTTAGCTAAACCCGATGTTATTGCTTCAGATGTTATGATTATAGGTATTGTCTCAGTCTTCCACAGAGATGTCTCTATGTTATTTGATCTCGGTTCCACTTTTTTATATATGTCATCATATTTTACTCATTATTTGGATATGCCCCGTGAGTCTCTTATTTCATTTATTCGTGTATCTACTCTGGTGGGTGATAATATTGTTGTGGACTGTGTGTACCGGTCGTGTGTGGTAACTAATTGGGGTTTGGAGACCTAAGTGGACCTTTTGTTGTTGTGTATGGTGGACTTTGATGTGGAATTGGGCATGGATTGGCTATCTCCGTGTCATGCTATTTTGGACTGTCTTGTTATGACAGTGATGTTGGCTATGCCGGATATGCCACGGATTGAGTGGCGAGGTTCGACTGATTTTGTCCCCAGTAGGGTGATTTCGTTCTTGAAGGCCCAGCGGATGGTTGGGAAAGGTTGTCTTTCATATTTAGCCTTCATGAGGGATGTTAGTGCAAAGACTCGTAGTATTGATTTTGTTCCTGTAGTGAGGGATTTTCCCGATGTGTTTCTTGCAGACCTGTCGGGCATGCCACCGGACAGGGATATTGATTTTGATATTGATTTGGAGCCGGGCACTCAGCCTATTTCTATTCCACTATATTGTATGTCACCGGCGGAGTTGAAGGAGCAGCTTCAGGAACTCCTTGATAAGGGGTTCATTCTGCCTAGTGTATCTCCTTGGGGTGCTCCTGTTCTATTTGTGAAGAAGAAGGATGGCATGATGAGGATGTGCATTGATTACAGGAAGTTGAACAAAGTAACAATAAAGAACAAGTATCCTTTGCCTCGTATCGATAATTTATTTGACCAGCTTCAGGGAGTGAGAGTGTTCTCCAAGATTGATCTTCGTTTAGGGTATCACCAACTGAAGATCAGGGACTTTGATATTCTTAAGACAGCTTTCACGACCCGATATGGTCATTATGAGTTCCTAGTGATGTCTTTTGGGCTGACCAATGCCCCATCAGCATTCATGCATTTGATGAACAGCGTGTTTCGGCCTTATCTCGACTTGTTTGTCATAGTTTTCATTGATGATATTCTGGTATATTCGCATAGTCAGGAGGAGCACACGGAGCATTTGAGAGTTGTGTTGCAGTGATTGAGGGAGGAGAAGCTTTATGCAAAGTTCTCTAAATGTGAGTTTTGGCTTAGTTCAATCGCTTTCTTGGGGCACGTGGTGTCTAGTGAGGGTATTTAGGTTGATCCGAAGAAGATAGAGGCGGTTCAGAGTTGTCCCAGATAGTCCTAAGCCATAGAGATTCGCAGCTTTCTTGGTTTGGCAGGCTATTACCGTCGGTTTGTTCATGGATTTTCATCTATCGCATCACCCTTGACCATGTTGACTCAAAAGAGTGCTCCATTCAGGTGGTTGGATGAGTGTGAGGAGAGATTTTAGAAGCTCAAAATTGCCTTGACCATAGCTCTAGTGTTAGTTTTTCCATCAGCTTTAGGTTCATATACAGTGTATTGTGATGCTTCGAGAGTTGGTATTGGATGTGTGTTGATGCAGGAGGGTAGAGTTATTGCATATGCTTCTTGTCAGTTGAAGCCCCATGAGAAAAACTACCCTGTTCATGATCTAGAGTTGGTTGTCATTGTTCACACGTTGAAGATTTGGAGGCATTATTTGTATGGTGTGTCTTGTGAGGTGTTTCTGATCATCGTATCCTCCAACACTTGTTCAAGCAGAAGGATCTCAATTTGAGGCAGCAGAGATGGTTGGAGCTGCTAAAGGACTATGATATTACTATTTTGTACCATCTAGGGAAGGCCAATATGGTGGCCAATGCCTTGAGCAGGAAGGCGGTGAGTATAGGGAGTTTGGCATATATTCCTGTTGGGGAGAGACCTCTTGCAGTTGATGTTCAGGCCTTGGCCAATTGTTCGTGAGGTTGGATATTTCAGAGCCCAATCGGGTATTGTCTTGTGTGATTTCTTGGTCTTCCTTATTAGATCGCATCAGAGAGCGCCAATATGATGATCCTCATTTGCTTGTCCTCAAGGATAGAGTTCAGCACGACGATGCCAGGGATGTGACTATTGGTGATGATGGGGTGTTGAGGATGCATGGCCGGATATGTGTGCCCAAAGTGGATGGGCTTCGACAGATAATTCTAGAGGAGGTCCATAGATCACGATATTTCATTCATCCGGGTGTCGCGAAGATGTATCAGGATCTGAGATAGTATTATTGGTAGAGGAGAATGAACAAGGACATTGTGGGATTTGTAGCTCGATGTCTCAATTGTCAGCAGGTGAAATATGAGCATCAGAGACCAGGTGGCTTGGTTCAGTGGATTGATATTCCAGAGTGGAAGTGGGAGCGGATCACCATGGACACTATAGTTTGACTCCTACGGACTTTGAAGAAGTTCGATGCTATTTGGGTGATTGTGGATCGTCTGATCATGTCCTTGTACTTCATTTTTGTGTGTACTACCTATTCTTCAGAGCGGTTGGTAGAGATCTATATCTGGGAGATTGTTCGTTTGCATGGTGTCCCAGTTTCTATCATTTTAGATAGAGGAACTCGATTTACTTTGCAGTTTTGGAGGGCTGTGCAGTGAGAGTTGGGCACAAAAGCTGAATTGAGCACAGCTTTTCACCCTCAGACGGACGGGCAGTCCAAGGGCACTATTCAGATATTGGAGGACATGTTGTGCGCTTGTGTCATTCATTTTAGAGGGTCATGGGATCAATTTCTACCACGCGCGAGTTTGCTTATAACAACAGTTATCAGTCGAGTATTCTGATGGCTCCATATGAGGCTTTGTGTGAGAGATGGTGTAGATCTCCAGTTGGTTGGTTTAAGCCACGTGAGGCTAGGCTATTGAGTACAGACTTGGTTCAGGATGCTTTAGACAAGGTGAAGGTGATTCAGGAGCGGCTTCATACAGTGCAGTCGAGACAAAAGAGTTATGCTGATCGGAAAGTTCGTGAGGTGTCCTACATGGTTGGTGAGAAGGTTCTATTGAAGGATTCACCCGTGAAGGGTGTTATGAGATTTGGGAAGAAGGGTAAATTGAGTCCTCGGTTCATTGGGCCTTTTGAGGTGCTTCAGAGGATTGGAGAGGTGGCTTATGAGCTTGCTTTGCATCCAGCTTATCGAGTGTGCATCTGGTATTTCATGTTTCTATGCTCCAGAAGTATATTGGCGATCCGTCTCATGTTTTGGATTTCAGCACGGTATAGTTAGATGATGATTCGACTTATGATGTGGAGCCAGTAGCTATTTTGGAGCATCAGGTTCGAAAGTTGAGGTCAAAAGATATAGCTTCATTGAAAGTGCAATGGAGAGGTCAGCTTGTGGAGGAGGCTACCTAGGAGACCGAGCAGGAGATGCGGAGCAGATATCATCACCTATTTGACACTTCAGGTATGTTTCATGACTCATTCAAGGACGAACATTTGTTTAAGAGGGGGAGGATGTAATGACCCGGTCGGTCATTTCATGTCTTGTAACGACCCCATTTCTACTTCTTTATGTCTTGTTCACTTGTATTATGTGGCATCTTGTTGGTTAGTTTGGGTTCGAAAAGGTTTTATAGAGAAATGAGACACTTAGTCTCTTAAGTTGGCCTTTTAGTTGGAAAAGTCATCCGGAAGTTGACTTATGGGTAAACGATCTTGGAATTTGGTTTTTATGATTCGAACAGCTTCGGAATGTGATTTGGAACTTAGGAGCATGATCAGAATGTGTTTTTGAGGTCCGGAGTAGATTTAGGCTTGAATTGGCGAAATTGGAATTTTGGCGTTTTCCGGTTGATAGGGGAGATTTGATATAGGGGTCAGAATGGAATTTTGGAAGTTGTACTAGGTCTGTTGTGTCATTTGTGATGTGTGTGCAAACTTTCAGGTCATTCGGACGAGATTTGATAGACTTTTTGATCGAAGATGGAATTCGGAAGTTTTTGGAGTTCTTAGGCTTGAATCCGTGGTTGATTTGATGTTTTGATGTTGTGTTGAGTGTTCCAAGAGTTGGAACAAGTTTGAATGATGATATGGGATATGTTGGCATGTTTGGTTGGGGTCCCAAGGGCCTCGAGGGAGTTTCGGGTGGTTAAACGGATCAAGTTCATGTTTGAAAAGTTGCAGATTTTCTGGTTTCAGTTGCAACGATTATTTTTCTTCGCGATCGCGTAGGCTCTATTGGGCAAGGGTAAAAATTGTTCTATGCGATCATAGAGGTCAAGGCATGATTACGGTAGGCTGTAGAATTGTTGTGCGCGAACACGTGGCCAGGGTCGCGTTCGCGTAGAAGGGAATGAGCTGGTGAGAGGAGCATAGGATTGTTCTACGCGATCGCATGGGCGAGGCCGCGATCGCGGAAGGTAGCCAAGGCAGTGCTACGCGATCGCGTGGAGTGTTAGAGTTCGCGTAGGGTTAAAACGAGGGAAGCCAGATTTGTGCTTCGCGATCGCGTGGCATTTTTCGCGATCATGATTAAGGAATTTAAATCACTATGCAGAAAGTTTAAAAGGCCATTTTCGCGATTTTTGGCCATAGTTCACCATTTTTGAGTCTGTTTTGGAGCTTCTAGGGGGCGATTGAAGAGGGAATTCAAGAGAACTTCTTTGAGGTAAGATTATTGAACCCAAAACTCGATCCTATGTTGATTCTTGCTTGTTTAAACATGAAATTAGTGAGATTTGAAGCCTAAAATTGGGGGTTTAGGTCTTGGAATTTACGACCTTGGATTGGGGATTTGAGGGGTCATTTGAGGTCCGATTTTGATGTTACTGATATGTAAGAACTCGTGAGAGTGTAAGGATTCTATTGATATGGTTTTTACCGGAATCCGAGACATGGGCCCGAGGGTTGGGTTTGGCCATTTTTGGGATTCTTGATGTAAATTGGTCATTTTCGAGTAGGCTTTATTCCCTTAGCATATTTTGATGGTATGGTACTGTTTTTGGTTAGATTTGGAGCATCCGGAGGCCGAGTCGAGAGGAAAGGGCATCGAGAGCTAGAGTTTGGACCGGATTGAGGTAAGTAATGATTGTAAATGTTGTCTTGAGGGTATGGAACCCCGAATTTCACATCGTTGTGCTACTTTG